>NC_044574.1:58337418-58637418 GCF_901933205.1 Camarhynchus parvulus | reverse complement strand
AAACTGAAGGCAAATATTTGTAGTATGGAAAATGAAATATTTTCAGCTGTAGCCCTGCAGCAGGGCAGTTTTAACTTGCTAACACTTTTGCATTACTTTGGGAATATATTGAATCCTTGATACGATAATGCAATTTGCAATTTAAAAAATCTAATATCAGTATTTCATGGTACAGAAATCTGCCTTACCTCGTAGGTACCAGGTTCCCAGTGCAGCAGAATGGTAGGACATTCTGAAGAGTGCAGGTTGCCTTTCAGGAGTTAAAAAATTATGGTGCTCCTTTTAGGAGTGTCCATATGCTTTCAAATCCAGTTCAAAAGCCTATTATAAATTTTGAGCATGCTGAGAACTGCTGCAATGATCTCATTTTTACAGTTTTCTTTTAGGTTTGGCGTTTCCCCAATTTGCCTGATAGCTGGCATTCTGACATCTATATGTGTTCAAGTGCTTTCAAATCCAATTAATGCACAGAGTGCAAAATGTAACTCCTGTACCTTTCAGTAATTGTGGGAGTTACTCATGGCATCAAATGAACAGAAAAAGAAGACAAGTGTGAGGAGATACTGTGGGGTTTTTTGATGTCTTTATAGAGCATCCACCATATTTTGCTCTGAAACTTTTGGGAACTACGGCAACAGATGCAGTGCAAATAGATGGAATAAAAAATAATAATTTTAGTAATGTGAAAGAATTTAATTTAAATTTCAAGACTCTTTACCTAAACAACACTGCTAACAACATGGTTCCTTGAGAAGGAAACAGGAAGAGGATGCTCTTAATCTCCCTCTGGAGGAGGAGCCTACATCTCTCCACTAGATAGAAAATCGTAAGATTTGCCTCTTAGGGGAATCTCAGCCCTTTGGAACCCCTTGCAAAGCTGCCATATGATAGATGGCATTTTTGCCATGGTACAGGAGGCATTGGCAGCTGTTACATCCATTACTACCTCTGCTGATTATTTTACATTGTGGCTGCTTGTTGCTGTTTTCTATTTATATTCTGCTCATTTCACAGGAGTGCAAGGTCATACCTAGAGCATTCAGCATCTCTGCAAGTCTGCTCTTTGTGGAGATACCAGGCACAGCATTTGATGTTAATCAGAAATGTGCAGATATGAGTTTTTCTGGGGTCTACTGAGTCAGGAGAAAGACTTCAGCGTAGTTCTATGTATTTTGGATCAGTCTGATGGTTCTGAAATTTCACCCTAAAAATAATGGTCATCTATTTCACTCTTTGTGAATATCAAAATTTAAGGTAATTGAGAGTTTTAAAAACAGGACACAGGGTAACAATATGTATTAAATGTATTAACTCTATTTTTTTATACTTGTTTGCTATTATATGAATGTAATTTATTGTGCCTGCAGCAACCTGAGGACATGCTGGAAAATTAGATGATTCATTTCAAGTGTTTTATCCTAGTGAGCAAAATTTTAATCAGTCAGTTTTCAAATCCCAGCTCTGTTATTGGCACAGTCTGTAAACTTGGCAAGGTCAGAGAAGGACTCCATTGTAGACACAGCGTAGCATCGCAGCTAAATCATTACTGCATATGTTTTACTTTATCTGCATTACAGGATTTTTAAAGAAATAGACCTCTAGAAAGGTGCCCCTCGGAGGACCTATGATAAAGGTAATCTAACAACATAAATTATGATGAGTATAAGATTTATCTTGAGCTGTGGTCGCTATTTCCTATTCCTTCCAAATTTTTTACACCCTCATCTTAAAGACCCTAAACCTGTAACCTAGTATAAAAGAAAGTAAAAATTTTGTAACACATGAACCACTTTGATGACATTCTCAGTTTTGTGGCTGCATTGTTCATGGAGCATTGTGAATTTTACCATGCAGTGACGATGACCTCTGTTATCAGTTTGCTCTACCTCAAATGTTGCTGTTAGCTTTCATCAAGAACATTCTACTTTTGATGATGTGGTGTTAACTCAGAAATGTAAAGCAGTCCAGTATCCAATAATCAGTTGTGTATGTCAAATGCATGCTAATGACAGGAATGCAGGAAAAAAATCTAATTGCTTTAATTATTAGGCAGTAGAAATACCAAGAATGATCACGAAATAAAATTTTCAGAAGTATCCAGTGTCCTAATTTTAAAGGGCATAAAGAAGCCTAACATTGAAAGAAAATATAATTAGGTTCCAATACTCATAGTTGGATTTTGAAAATGTGACATAGACTCCCATAAAATGTTAAAAAGCTTTAGCCATGTATGACCATGAAAACTGCAAACTCTTCAGGGTGATAGACTGATACCTCCCAACATTATACTGAACATGGAATAATGAAACACACTGTATGCTTCATTTTTTTGAGGTAGGGGTTCAATATATTTGCAAAGCAAATATAATTTTTTTGCTGGCTATCAGAAATCAGATGACCTGCCACATTAAAAAACAGAAATAGAATAAGCCAAAACAGTGAATATTATTTGTAATATAATAATATTTAAGAGAGTAGAAGCCATAAAACAAAATATGTTTAAAAGGAATAAAATTTTGCAAAGACTCAGAAATGCTTAGTGGAGCATTAAATTAGGTAAATGCGTAAGCAAGTTGTTACAGTCTTGGAGGGAAAAAGGAACAAGTTAATGAATTCTAAGCAGGGAGGGATATTGGATTCCACATATTGTAATAAATGCCTGTATTTTGTATATAAATATGTACGTAAATATATGTATAAATAGGTATATGTCATATATATATATATATATATATATAAACACATATGTACATGAATATATGGATATTAGAAGCACAAAAATCAAAGGAGTTAAAAAAAATTCTTAAGTCATAGATACATGCTGCAGATCTTTCTGAATAGAATGCTGTATTAAGGCACTTAAATCTATTGGTAAATTGGAATATCTACACCTGCGAATATTGTCGCACTGTATATTACCTTTCTATTATCTCATTTTCAAAATTTTTAAGTGACACTGCTCTCAAGCCCCCTTTTGCTTTTGTTTTGCATTACTTATGCTGTACTTGGGGATTTGGTTTGGTGGTGAACATGGTGGGGCTGGGTTAAGGGTTGGATTTGGTGGTCAGAAGGCTCTTGACAGGATGGAGAGATGGGTGGAGAAGAACTATCTGAAATTCAAATTCAGGGTTCTGCACCTGGGAGGGAAAAAGCCCAGGCACCAGCACAGGTGGGCCTGGGGGCCAGCCTCTTGAGAAGCAGCTCTGTGGAGAAGGATCTGGGGGTCCTGGTGGACAACAAGCTTTCCATGAGCCAGCAGTGAGTCCTTGTGCCCAAGAAGGACAATGATGTCCCAGAGAACATTAGGAGAAGCATGGCCAGCAGACTGAGGGAGGTGATCCTGCCCCTCTGCTCAGCCCTAGTGAGGCCTTACCTGGAGTGCTGTGTCCAGTTCTGTGCTCCTCAGGATAAGAGACATGGAGCTCCTGGATTGGGTCCAGCAGGTGACAAGAAAGGTGCTTAAAGTCCTGAATCTCTCCTTGAGGAAAGGCTGAGGGAGCTGGGCCTGTTCAGCCTTGAGAGGAGATAAACGGGAGGGACCCTCGTCAATGTCTGTCAGTGCCTGCAGGGAGGTATCAGAGGAGGTTTCCAGGCTCTGCTCAGTGGTGCCCAGCAATAGGACAGAAGCGATGGCCGAAACTGATGCCCAGGAAGATCCACCTGAATATGAGGAAGGACTCCTTTACTGTGCAGTGACCACACACTGCACAGATAGCCCAGAGAAGGCATGGAGTCACTTGTTCAAGAACAGTCTGGACACAATCCTGTGCCATGTGCTCTGGGGTGACCCTGCTGGAGCAGGGAGGTTGGACCAGATGGCCGATTGTGATGCCTCCCAATCTGACCCATTCTGTGGTTCTGTGATCTGCCTGTTTTCTTAATTAAAAGTAAAAAAAAAAAAAAATTAACAGGTGTGCAAATTAGAATCAATTCTGACTTATTCAACTCTTATTCTGACAGATAATACTTGAATCCTCACAATGGTGCAAATGGAGTGATGTTAAGGAAACTATCATTCCAGTGTAATCACAGATTGCAGTTTTCCCAGGAAAATAGAGGAGCTTAAGTGAACATGGGTTCTCAGATCTTTTCTGGAACTTTCAGAGCAGATATTCTGGAAGTAGAGTGACAACAGAGTTTTTGAAACATGCTCTCTTAGTTAGAATTCACTGTAAGGATTTTTGGAGCAATTTTTAGTAATGGTCATTATGTTGTTGAAAACCATGTCTAAATAATATCTGCAGAGATTAAAATCAAAACTGTGTGCATCATGTATCTTAGTCTTACTTTCTTGAGTGACTATATCTACTTTATTAAGTCTTTCATTAGGGTCTAGGTTTTCTTCCCCCAAACATGAAGTCATTTTTTGAAGTTGTTGCCTTTTTGTTTTTACCTGTTACTTGTAAAATTCCAGATAAATGCTTACATCTGAATAATAGTGAAGTTGCATTTCTTTGAAAGCGCTAATGATGCCACCCTACCAGCAAAACAGCAGCATACAGTATCATCACACACAGATTGCCCATTTCTGGTCTATTTTTTACCTGTGTCTCTTGCCTTTCTCTAAAATCTCTGCATTTTTAAAGAATTCTTCAAGAGTTGATGTATGAGGTTGTAAGAGCTGAAAAAAATTGCTGATCCATTTTAATAAATACTATATTGTCATGCATTTGCTAGCTAATTTATCCAGTGATTCATCAGATTAGCTTTCAATATACATAATACCATTAAGATTTAGTAGAGCATATATTTGATTCAAAAGATGTATTAGATTTTGTAGGTCCCGACTTCCATTCAACATAAGATGACTTTATCTGTCTCATGAGGATATATGTGATTTCCAAAAGCAATGTATCTGGTTTTGAAAAATCCTGCAGTGGAAAGGGGGAAAAAATTAATTTATTGCAAGGAACGAAACATTCATTTTAGAAATCTGAATATAGAAGTGACCCACATTTCGATTAGAATTTCACAGCAGAGCAATATACTGTGCCTGTCTCACATTTCCCATACTGAAAGGAGTATTTTGATCATGATAACTTCACTGCATGTATAGCTGAGTTCTGAACTGAAAAGCACTTTGCTCTGTAGAATTGAAAAATCAATTTAGCATAAGGTGATCACATTACACTCTATTTATCCAAGATTACAACAATTTAGAAGAAGATTGAGAGTGAAAGTAATTGTTCTTTTATTAATCCAAGTAGCTTTTAAAAAGAAATCTACTGATTAGGAAGCTCAGTTTGACTTCTAACTTGAATCTCTCAGGACTTATTCTGGGAGATTCTGATTTCGGTGATGTGTTCTGGTGATATCATAAGCAACTATCTTGCTGAAGTTACAGAAACAAGATGGAAAAGAGGTTAACATGATCTGTTAAAGCTTTTCAGCATTAATTTGCCATAGAATTGCCAATATTTTTAAATGTTCTTCATATATATGCTCTTGTGCCAGCTGGTGATTTCAAAGCTGAAGCTTTAGGTAACTCTTTCACTTTTTAGGGATATAGATTTCTGGTTTTAGTTTGAAAAATTAGTACAGTGCTTTGAAGATGCAGGGCAATCCCCTGTGCACCAAGGCTCCACTGGTGACCCTTCCGAATGTAAAGACCCTGCCTCATATCCCTTTAAATGTGATATTTCCTGCCAAACACAAGAATAAAAATGAGCTGAAGAAGTGCTTGCTATGTTTCCAACTGCAGCTACAAACTTTAGCTCACTGTGCCTGTGAGCATTCTGTTGGATCTGACAATTTTTGATTCAACTCCAGTGAATCAAATAATGCAGCTGCTGAAGCAGGATCATGCAGTCTCTACAGGCTTTTGTTCATTTAACATCTCATCTTAAGAAAACCCCTCAAAGAGCCTTGTAGAATCTCACACAAAATTCAGCCATTTAGGGAAAGAATGGCAAAGAAAGCAAAAGTCCTTATGCACTAATTTAATCAAACATTTTCTTACCTTGTGGGGAAGAATGGTGGTCTGAAAGCAACAGAGTTGCTGATTTATGGATATAAATTAAAAAATTGCAAGGATCTCTGTCATGTAACAAACCCGTGGCTTCTCTGTCCTAAATCCCAACTTCTGCTTGTACTGAGACCTGTCCCTTCATTCTGTCTCTTTGCAGGCACCATTCTGTCCAGCTGTACCCCAGCCTGGAGGTGCATAACCTTGCACCAAGGGAGCAGAACTTGCATTTAGCTACTTTGGTCTTTTTCATGCATTTTGATGTTGGCAAAGAGAAAATTTATGGCAAACTAAGCTCCTGTATGACACCAGCAGAGTGAGGTGCGTGCTTGGTTGTTTAGTGAGATGTAGAATAAATGAAGAGAAGATTTACAAGGACTGGAAAAATGGAATATTACTGTAGAGATACTGTTTTGCTTATTTTGAGATCTCAGACTGCAAAATGCTCTGCTGCCTTGCAAAGATACGTACCATTTTCTCCAAAAGGCAGCAGTGCTACATAAGATAAGGGTGTATAAGGCCATGTCCCTGTTTTGTAAGGCTGTACAGAAGATCAGTGACCATGACTAATAGAGTGCTTGTGCTTTTTAACTTATTTTTGCTGTCAAAAGTAGTGTTTTGGTCATAGTTTAGATCATGAAAATTCCATTGGAGATAGTCAGCTGGACTACCAGTGAGTAGAGCCAGCCCTCATTTATTGCACAGAACCTGCAAAGAGGTTCTGAGGAAGGAAATCTTATCATATTTGAATTAATTCTTAGGTCTTCAAATTTAAATGGCATTTGGCTTTGAGATGTTGAATTGAAAGGTCCTCATAAGTTAAATTGTTTCTGAGTAATTCTAAATTACAAGTTCACCACAGTTAAAGGTATAACAGGTGAGCAGGAAAGCAAGTATTTTTAATTGTTCCTCTCTTTCCTTTCCAGAACTAATTGGAGAACGTTGTGCCTTTCAGTATTCCACTCTTTAGATAGTTTTAGGCTAGAGAATCTGCTAAGTGAACAATGCAGGTTTCTCCAGAATGAATCTACAGCTATTGGGACTTCATAGAGACATTTTGATTCCCCAAGAATTGATAAAAAAAAGTAAATGTGATTTTCCACATTTTATGGTAGGGCAACATGAATGCTCTTTAGAATGGCTACTAAAGGCATCTGACTGGCCAAAACTAGATAGACTTCTTTACACACTGTTTGAAAATTAGATTTTAAGATGCCTACTTGTCCCTGGAAGTTTATAATTAACAACTTCTACTCTCTTTAGCAACCTGCTTAGTTAGTCTTCAACTTGGAGATCAAAAGTACCTAAATTACTCATTGTGGGGGATTTCTCTATTAGTATGATAGGCTGTCCTAGATTCCGGTACTGTTCTCAGAGTTGTGGAAGTAATATTGCTTTAAATATTTGTTGAACTGATCTGTAAATCTCAAATTCACACTTCTTGGAACTTTAATTTGTTACAATATTTAGATAAACAGAAGCGTTGACTTCAAAACTGATGCAAACATACGGTATCTCAGTATTGGGGTTTTGAAAGGAAGATTATTCTGCACCTCAGAATATTGAAAGACCCAGTTTCAGAAGGTTTTGAGTGTGAATGTTGTTTCTGAATAACTTAAATTTAGCTTTTTTGTGTTATGTCTTGAATTTGGTGTTTCATTTTGAAGAACTTCTCTGCATATCCCTATGGCATTTAACAAATATCTATGTCAAATAGAAACAACTGTACACATCTGTAAATAGTGATGATTTTT
Source organism: Camarhynchus parvulus (assembly GCF_901933205.1). Taxonomy (NCBI): domain Eukaryota; kingdom Metazoa; phylum Chordata; class Aves; order Passeriformes; family Thraupidae; genus Camarhynchus; species Camarhynchus parvulus. The sequence continues at coordinate 58,629,699 of NC_044574.1, read as the reverse complement.
ACCATCTCTTAGGAAAACTTCAGAAGTTCTGCTTTGAAAGGTTAAGCTACAGATGCTCAGAGCTGCTACTAAAATCTCTCATAGATTTTTTTTCCTTCGGACTACCTTTGCTTCTCCTTGTCCTCCATTTGTCAGCCACATCTATTATATTTCATACTGTATTTCTCTCACGCTGGACATTTCCTAGTTATGTGTCTTGTTGCTAACATCATCCCATCTTAGATGTGTCTGTGATGTGGTACTTATTCTGTTGTTATGTTTTCCTGCAGTACTGTTTTTATCCTATATTTTCTTTTCCATAGATACATTTATCTTTACACTGACATGATGCTATTCTTTCTCCAGCAGCTTCAGATATTTGCAGCTGACCCTATAGTTTCCTCTTTTTTTCTTAGCCTTTAACATTTGCAGTTGTAAGTCAAGCTGATATTTTTATTTCCCAAGTGTCTGCTAGAGCCAATACTATTTTGGGATTGATCTGCAACTTTGCAGAAAGTAGCATTGCTGTGATGTCATTGCTGTATTTTCCTGCAGTGGCCACAGAGTGCTCTTGCCTCTACTTCCCCATTGAAAACAAAAAAACAAACAAACCACCTTACCCCCCCTTCCCTCAAAAAAAACCAAAAGCCTGGGCAGGATTTTCTTGGAAGAACCTTTAAAAGAAGCCTAAAACCTCTTAATTTAAACTATTAGTTGTTTAAATGTACTAGAAAAGAAAAGCTTTCAGAAAATGTTGCTTTCATTGTAGGATTTCATTGTTGTGTACCTTCCTACTTTTCATTGTTTTGTACCTGTTGTGTGACTTCCAAATATATTGTGAGAAGCGATGCCTTTAATGACACCACTCCAAGGTTATTCCTTTTTATTTAATAACTGGTAGGAGTGCACTAGGGAGCACAGATAGAGTAAGTCTAACCTGGGTTAAAATAATAGTTTGGAGGTAAAAACAGTGTGGTCATTTTACAAAGAATTGCAGGTTCATTTCTTGGAGACATCCCAGAAAAATAAGGCCCTGCTTACTGCATCTGCTCTAACAAAATCCTTCTTTGCCTAAACACTGCTCCTTCAATATTTTCATTTTCAAGAATCAGATCAGGGGCTCCAGGATCATTTTGATGAAGAAGTCATCTTTTGAATGATTGGAATTAAGATGTTTCTCACAGAGTCTCCTGCTGCTCAAGCAGTCATTGCTTCTGTAAGGAGAGGGTGCCCTGCAGTGCTGGTATCAAACTTTCCTGCTTCCCACGGTGCATTCAGAGGTCAGCTGCAATGAGAATACAGATGTCTGTTTGACAGAATAAAAGGGAAACTGCAATCTTATAAATCATCACAGAAGAGGTAAAAATTGATGTCAGGAAAATGCTGTTTCTTTTTTTGTTCAGATAGGAGGAAAAGTGAACAGGTTATATTTTTGAAAATCCTTGGGAAAAGGGTAAGGTAAAGGCTCTGCAGAATTTGCAGTCACAGAAAGTAATGCTGGTTTTGGTAGGAATTGCCACAATATGAAATTTGAAGAGGAACTTTCTTTATGCATTCATATTTTTAAAAATTATTTTCACCCGTGCTGTAATTCTGAGATGATTTTTGATAAAAATAATCTCTGAAGCTTTAAATTCATGGGCACTGATATCAACCAATGTCTTATTTTCAAATATAAGTTAAGTCCATATTCAGGAAGAAAATGGTTGCGCCATAAACCTAAATAATTTGATAATTTTTATCTTTGCTCCCTTTCTTCCTTCCAATTTGCTTCCTACCAGCTATTTATCATGGAACCCGCTGTCACTAAAAATATTGCATTTTATATTTTACATAATTATAGATTTATTCTCTGTACATATTTTCTCTCCCTGCAGAAATTATCTACATTGTTATTATTATTTATTGCTATAAATATTACCATGTATCTGACAAAATAAAATCAGCATAATCTAAAGTAAATTACTACAGATTAATATTTCATACTGTTCTCTCTAACAGAGAAGGTTTTAAAGATACAAAAAGAATTTATTTGGAAACATCACAGAGAATACTTCAGGCTAATAATAAGCAATATTTAAACCTTTAAAAATGAAGCTGATGCTGAAAACCTAACAAATTAAAAGTATTTCCAGGTGATTAGTCACTGTGTGTACAGTACTTTGAAAGGAAATTATCTATCCTTGGTTAATTATGAGTGTCCTTGGAATTATTTAGATGTGGTCTGAAGAAATATGAAAACATATAGATGTTCATTTAAATTTCTGATACCCCTCTTACCCTTCTGAGCTTTCCTTGTCCCCAGGTCTCTCAAAAAATGTATTTTTAAGAAAACTGGCTCACCTACCCTTCTCCAGGAAGTGAGGATTCATTTAGTACACAGTCTGTCTATATATGCTGCTGTTTCTCTCTGCTGCAATTTATCTTTTCTGTTGCAGTGGGATTTAGGAATGCTTCTCTTTTCCACAGATTCATTGAATTCATAGCTGGAAAAATAATGGAGACTGGCTTCCTGCATAACATGTCTGAGGAACTCTTGCCCGATGCCGTCACTTTTGAAATGCATTTTTTAGATAAACATTGCATCTTGATTTATAGATTCCAGATTATGGGAAATCAAGCACATGAGTTTTATCTTGCAACAGGTATCTGCAGTGTAAGCAAGTACACTTCATTTTAATTCTACATGTTGGGTTGTGCTGTCTGATTAAAAATACAATTACTATTTGAAGTCTCATATAGGCTCACACAGAATGTGCTTTGTTGCACAAAACTTCTCCTGATATTACAGAACATGTTCTCTCTTCCTGTATGTAAGGAGATAAGAAATTGATAGTAGCCACACCAGGTTTATAGAGGTTTTTGAGGGTTTTTTAAAAATTTTTTTGGTGGGGTAATACAGTAAGTGTTGCTGGTTTTCAAGAAAACAAGCAATTTAATTTTTATTGAAAATTGATATTGGCTATATTTGGCAAGGTGGTTCTAAAGGAATCATCCTTTCAACTTTCTCTGTATTCTTCTTTATTTCCAATGTTGTGGTTTAAAAAACCCACAGACCCAAACCCCACATCTCCAACCCCTTATCCCCCCATTTAATGTCTCCATATATAGTTTCATCGTCCATTCAGATCTGATTTTATCTTAATCCTTCTTTGACTGGCTGCTCCATATCCATTTGTCCCTCCTTTAGGAAGGGATGGTAAAAGAAAATATATTCTTCATATTGTTTTCAGGTGGTCATTCAACATGTGTCTTTCCTGTCTGGTCAGAACATGATTGTTGGTGAGGCAATGTCTTCTCCTTAACTCTGGTGTTGGCTATTTTCCTGATTTCTTGGAAATTACCACTTCCAATCTCTCATTCTAAGAGCAATGATATCCTTCATACTGATATTCACAGTGAAAACACCTTCTACAGCTACAGAATTGAACTATTTATGAGTTTAATTGCCATCTATCTCTATGAATTCTGTATACATAACATGCACAAGTTCCTCTAAACACCTAAGACTTTTATATATCTCCTTCCATACTTTCTGCTGGTTTACTCTGAGCTTCTTTCAGGATGAACAAGTATTTTCTAGCACTCTCTTGATTAAACTAAGCATATTGATCTCATCTGCCTTTAAGGCAGATTTTTCAGGTGTCAAAATATGCTTTAACTGACTTTTAAATATTTTCAGTTTCTTCATATGTCTTTAAAAATTCAAACTAAACACAGTGTTCTAGCACTGGTGACATGGGTTCTTGAATTTGAAAGTAATGAAAATAATCTGCTTCTTTTTGATATCCCTTTACTTTCCCAAGGATCAGATCAGTTCATTTAGACACAGCATTGACCTGGGAGTTCACAGACAGTTCCTTGCCCCCCTACAGTTTCAGAATCAATTTTTTTTCAGTGTACCATCCTATAACTATGACATGCATTCCCATTGCCTAGATTTATGCCTTTGCATTTGTCCTTATTAAAATTTATCTTGTTCAAATGAAGCCACCTAGCCAGGTGGGACAGGTTGTTCTACAGAACATTTGCCTTATTAGTTGCCACTCTACCAATTTTTACATGCTCTTCAAGTTTTACCAGCAATCACTTTGTATTTTCTTCCATATAATTGAAAATTATGCTTAAGGTTTAGATGCTGGCTAGTCCATATTTAAAATGCTGGTTAATTAAAGAGTCATTCCTATAGACTCCTATAAAGCTGAAGAGAAATGCAGAATGTATCTTTAACAACTATAGATAATAAAAAATTTATAATTTTAAAATGCATAATTAAAAATGATAATTTAAAAATAAAAGTTAATTATATAAATACTATTTTAGCCCATTGTGTTTAATACAATTAATTTTTAAATATGCATTTAATACTCCTCATTCTGAGAAATCAGCAAGAATGTGGTAGCTCAGAATGTGGAAATAAGCCAAATGCTTTACAGTCATGTAAGTACAGTATATTAACCAATTTTCTTCTCTCAAGCTTGTAGCCAGAGTGCTCAAGGTACAATCCTCCATTTCCATAAAATCAATTAAACTTTTGGGGAAGATAAGAAAGCCACATTTCACAATTCTTTTTTCTAATAGTAGGATATAAGCTGAAAAATGTTATTTAAATTTTAAAGCAGCAGTTTATTCTAAGCTAGAAGAAGATTAGTGCATTATAATGTCCCTGCTGGGCTGTAGGAAATGAAATTAGAAACTAGAAAATGGTGTCAGGTATTCTGGTTCTGGGGGTGATGGTGCCTTTGTCTCCTTGTTGGTCTGTTCCAAATGAAGCAGAACCAAAACAGAGTGAGCTGACCCAAGACAGAGCTGACCCAAGACAGAGCTGACCCAAGACAGAGCTGCTGCAGTCCCTTGTCCCTCACACTGCCCAGAGCTCTGTGCTTTCTGTCAGTGTCCACCTGTGGAATGCAGGCCTGGGGCCTTAAACTACCTCAAAACTCTGAGGCTAATGTGATGATGATGATGATGAGGCAGAAACCTGGACAGCTGGGCTGTGGAGTGTAAGTATGGTCTGAGCTGAAGAAGGTCAGCATCAAGCGCAAATTTGATTTAGCAGCCTGTGCGATTTTTTTAGGCTGTTTTGACTCTCCATTTTGTAAACTCAGTCACATAATTTTTCAGTTCTTTGACTGGCAGGGTCTTAAAAAATATTTGGGTTTGTCTGGCTCTGTTTTCTGCTGGAGTCAATGGGACTTACCGTCCTCCCAGTGATGGGAGGGGAAGGAGTTGTTTACTCAACTGCAACATTTCCTTATGGAGTTTGTGCTTAAAAAATTGTTCAAGTGCATAAACAGCTGTAGGAAGAAGAGATAAATCATTCTTTATTGTATTGCACATTAATTTTGTCATGCAGGCACCATCTTGCTGATGATTTCTTATTCGTAATCAACAAAACTAAGCTTGGTGAGCAAACATAAATTATGCAGAGATGTGTGATGTAGCGGGCATTTAAAAAGGGAAGTGACATGCACTCACAGATAATTTTTTCTGCAGGTAGATGATTAGAAATTAAATACATGTTGTTTTCTGTAGAAACCTAAAAAGAGTGGTTCAATCAGATTAAATAATTTGTAGATGTTATGGGCCACAAAATTATTTACACAATACCCCAAGCTGCAGGCAAGCCTCCCTTCAGTAATTCTCACTGCTCTGTCTTTTTAGAAATCTAAGTTCTTAGGCTCTGCAAACAGAAGTATTTAATTCATTTCTGTAACTACATCTTGAGCCACTTCTAATCAGCTTTCAGTCTCAACATTTTCCTGAAACTCCTCTCAGCCAGCCAAATCTTGGAATTGCTAGGAATGTCTTCTACTCTTTCCCTCTCCTTTATTCCACTGCCACTTCCAATCCTATCTTTCCTTTCAAAATACTATCCCTTGCAGAGTTTGGTGAAATTTCTTGTGATTTTCTGCCCACCCCTCTGCCTAATTTTACAGCATCTCTTTCAGTACGTTTCCTTTCCCACTGAGAGTGCTGTGGCTTTTCTATCTGTTCCCCCTTTAGTGAGTCCATGACCATTTTATATTGGTGACTTATTTCTGACCCATCTCCTGCAGCTACCAGTCTTGGTTGTCATCACCCATTTTGTCAGGACTCCTGTCTCCAGCTTTCCTGACCTCTGACTACATCTCTCCAGATCATCTATAGAGACTATTGTACCTCCTCAACCCTCTTATTGTCTCTTTCCTTCTTGCTGAATTAAATTGTTTCTATTCATTACCTCAATTTCTTCCAAAGCTCTACTTTTGTCCTATGTTCTTTTACCTCAGCTAAATTAGTGGTGATTTCTAAGCCTCTCTGATGAAAAGAAATGTGATGAGTGCTACTTTTGTGCCTTTCTGATGCCTGACAAGATCATATCCTTCTTGAGACAAGGAAGATTTACACATGCCTCCTAGAGCTGGTGTCAAGTAAAATGTCTCACATAAATAATTAATTTCTCGTGTTCAAGGAAAAGGCAGTTGAAGATGGCTGCATTTTCTCCCTTTTCCCTTCTATTTCATGTTGCCCATCTTTGATTGCATGTGCTTTGAATTTGGGATTGAACCTCTACATGAGTTTGGAGAGTGAATAGCCCAATATGGAGATAATGCTTTTAGGAAAGATTCTCTTGACTTATGAAAAACAAACTCCATCACAGTACTTTAATATTTAAAGTGCTATTACTTGCTGTGTTTAGCACATACAGCCAAATAACTTCTAGCTGCCTTCTTCAGAGTGCAGTATTATGGCAATTTGTATTAAAATTCTTGAAAACTCACATGATTCTCCTGATTTACATAATTCTATTGATTTGACATCAGTAAACCAACAAAGCTCTTGTGTAAATATCCTGCAGCACCTCTAATTTACTAAGCAAAAGACAACTTCGTTTCTGACCACTGAAAAAATTTTCAGCTGAGCCCCAAATAAGGAATAAAGGAAGGAACATGGCCCTTTCAAAGGCATGAAGTCAACAGAAGAATGAAAATCTCTCTTACTGCATCTTGAACAGTGTTGGTGGTAGAAGAAGTCACAAGCTTCAATAAGCCTGTAACAAATTCCAGTTAACGAAAAACGTCTTGAGGGAGGTGTCAGATGAGCTTAGTTGTAAAAGACCTTGAGGATATTCTCTCCCACTTAAGAGAAAATGAGGCCTTGTAAATGCACCCCTCTTCTGTGGTATAACAGCCTGCAGCAAAACCAGGCTCACTGCTCACATGGATGAAGGGCTCTCTAAAATACTGTGCAAATACTACAGTGATTCACCTCTGCTGTACTGCCTATAGATAATGTCTGTAAAATGATTGTCAATTCAACTTTTCTTCATCAAAGCTCTAGTAATTTTCCCTTTATGAACATTACAAAATGCACCAATACAGTGATCCTGGTTAGAACAGGGACATACTCCATATGCTCTCTAGATAAGACAGGGATCTCTGTACTTCCTATCTGTGAGCCACTGATAGAGCTGCAGGTGTGACAGAATGCTAAATAGCAGTAACAGATTTTAAATGTAATTACAAGTATTTGACGACATTCATCCATGGCATAATGGGGCAGCTGTATGATTAGACTGTCCTTAGAAAATTGAATTACACTAATAAATGGAAATGACTGTTATTTAAATGGAAGACTATTTGCATAAAATAGGCCAATGTTAAGTGACCAGCCACTAAATATGTGTGAAGTCTAATCTCAGAGTTCTGGGTCAAAGATGGATGGGTTCTTGACAAAAACTTTCATATTTGGGTGGTAGCCCAATAAATACAAATTTGGTAGTCAGAAGGAGCTTCAAGATCAAAAAATTGTAGCTCAATGTATTGATTTTTATTTTTCATGGTTTTTTTTCTGTAAGGACAAACTAATGTTTGTAATTCCTTACAAAGTCAACAATTTCTCATGAATAGAAATAAAAATAATAAAAAGTCAGGTGATGACATTCCTTTTCATAATGGACTTGGGACATTTCTGAGATAGATGTTTGGTTCACTGTTATCTTATTCAATATCAAGGGCTTGGAGATAATTCAATGCAACAGAAATAAGTATCAACTACAAGCCCCTCAATAACAAATATATTCACTTTATCAACAGAAATGCAACAGGCCCATTTCTTCCCAGCAACTTTCTGTACCTTACTGCAGCTGGGAATCGCCTCAAACTGTTGTGAGGTCTCCCTCTGTTTTGGAAAACAACACCAAACCTTGTGACATCCAAATGTTTTGGAAGGAAAAGTTTTCCAGCAAGAGCTTTGGTTAGAAAAAAGGTTTTACAAGTTACCTGAAAGACCAATTTCTGTAACATTCAGCCCTACATTTCATGAGAAACCTGTCAAGATTTGCAAGGCTTGCATGTACCTGTCTCCACAGACAGATGTGGGCCAAGAGGTGAAAGGCTTTTTCTTTCACGTGTACGTTTTCAAACATGAGGAAATTCAATGCTTTACTCTTTGCCCACTGCTGCCCTTTTTGTCATGAGGCCACATTCTCATGTGGCCACATGAGAATGACATTGGTACTTTTGACATTGGTACTTTCCCATGTCCATTAATAGATTTATGCAGCTCATGAGGTACATCATAATCTTCATGGTCTATAAGCTATAGTGTAGATTTGTTTATGAATAATAGGCACTAACAAAACTGCATTCTTTTTCCTTTTATTCTTTGGAGGATTGCACCTCATTTCAAACCCTCTGAATCAAACCAGCTTCTCCATAAGTTTCATAAGTCTCCATATTTCTAGATATAAAACTAAATATATTTAATTAAATTTAGAAAACAAACTATCTAGAGCCAAACCTCAGCAAATTATGGCTAGAGAAAACTGATACTATGATGCATAGTTAAATATGTAAGTGATCCTTTTGTAAAAGGTGATGTGGAACTTGCACTGGTTCATTTCATTAGCTGAGTTTGGGTCCAACAAGGAGGTGGTGACAGATACCTGCCAACTTATTGCATGGTTTGAGTAGTTCTCTCTAGGAATAGGACAAGATGAGAGTGTTTCTGGAGAGAAAATGTCTAAGACAATGCTATTTCTACAAAGACAATTCCTAAACAGGAAGAAAATAATTGCTAAACAGCAACAGCAAAGGGGGAAAAAATCTGAAATTTCTAGTTTCATGAAGTTTTACTTTCTTCCAGTTTTGGTACCCTATTCCTTGAGCTAGAAACCTAGTGATAGCTTAAATTATCTCTTTTTCTGGGTGTCTTTATCCTTCCACTGGTAAAAATGTAAAATGCATGATGTTAGCTCTACTCTGCCTCAGTTAAAATTACAGTTCTTTAGTAGATAATGGGCCAAGATTCTCTCAGAGATTCAGCTTTCTCCCCTAAAGACAGCTTTCTAAAACCTTGAATTATACTTGCCAAGGTGAACCGAGTTATTAGGTTGCATTTCTTAATTTGAGGGTCTTTTCTTCTGTAGGAGAAGGGTGAGGTAACTACAGAAAGCATATCAGCATATCAGCACTCTGTGGTAAATTTTCATGCTCATCATGAAATCCCTGTTTCTACATGGTGGAGTAGGCTTGAGCTTCTACTAAAGTGAACTCAGAAAAGGTTCAGGGACTTCTAAAAAAAAATAAGACCTCCTGAGCATGTTCACTCACCTAACTGAATATTTCAATAGACTCAATGCAATTATTCATCAGTGCTGGACTGGCACAGAATATGTCAGTAGTCTCTTTTTCTTTGCTATGTTTATAAAACTGCCCCAAATTCCATGAAATAAAATTTTCCCTAAAATAATCAGTTGCATAACTTCCCATAACCTTCAGCAGTAACCTTTTTAGATACTTGCAAAATTGGATCTCCTGAGCTTTCCATGAAATCATCAGAAATGTGTAATGCATTAGGATTGTATTTGTTTTACTGCATAAATACAAGCAAGCAGATCTATTCATTTCCATAGTGCTCTCCTCCCCATTAAGATTTTCTAAAGACGCTGTTGTTTTTTTCCTAAATGTAAGTGGCAAAGAAAAGTGTCCCAGGCATGTAATTTTAGTAGTGTCTTCTTCCCTTATGACTCATTACTGCTGAAATCAACACAACTTGAGAAGTGCCCAGGAACTTCAGTAGCTCTTTAATGTTTTCAAATAGTAACATCTGTGCATGTTTATGACTTCATGCTCTGCCTTAGCGTTGGCCTTGGCCAATGTTTCTGGCTGTTAAGTGGTTGTACTTTCAGAGAGCAGGGTCCCTGCACTTTTCAAGAAGCAAGAGAATGCAATTATTGAATATTTAATTGAGCAGAACAGCAGCAATGTTGAAGAAACAGACCTGCTTTTATCAGAGTTTTACATGTTTGTTTAGAACTTGCATACATTCAGAGGTCACTGATAATGCTACTGAATTTGTGTTTTCCCCACAAGGCATGACCAAACCTTTCCTTTTACTCTCCACTTTCACTTAGAGACAATGATGTTTCTGCATGTGAACACTTCTGCATATTCTCACAGAGAATACGATTATTAATATTTCAACTTGCCATCTAATATGATGGCTGGCTGAGGGCAGAAGAGACACAGAGGGAGAGAAGCAATAGAGGGGAAGAAAAGGTTGGCTTGAAGACAAGTAGTGAGAGCAGGAGAGAACAGATCTCAGGGACCAGGAGTGACCTGAAACACCCCTTCTTTAGGAGATGGATGGAAAGGAATCTGCAACCACTCTTGCTTGTACTTACATAGACAGTGTCAGCTGGAAAAGCTGTGGAATTAATGCTAATGTTAAGTCTAATAACACATGTGTACTTGATATTCAGAATTGTAGTTTATTGCAGTTTATCATGGGGAAGTTCTGGATTTCCTGTAAAGGTTTTCCATGTCCTTGATGATAAATACAGAAATCTTGAAAGGTTTATGCCAACAAAAGAAGTTTTCAGCTTGATTTCCACATTTGAAATTCAAAGTCTCCAAGGAAAATTCTCTGTTGATTGAGGAGCTAATGACATGTTACTAATTACAAGGCAGAACCATTATGAAAACAGAACAGGGGGAAACCGAACCTACCAACAGAATATAACCTTAATATCAAATTCCAACTTGAATAATAATTTACACAGGTCATAACTAAGAACAGAAAAGCTGTCACACCGCAACAGCTTAGGCAGTATCAGAAGTGGAGACCAAAAATATGCAGCCTGCCTAACTTCCCCTGAAGAATGTGTGAATTTACTGATGACGCTGAAACGAAATAAACTTTTACCTTTGTTAAACAAACATGAACCCATTTTTAATGCAAAAGAGCTATATATGTTTTACTTTCAAATTACAGATTAGATCTGTATTCCATACACTATTTTAATGAAATTAAAGGGCTTCTTTTTTTTTTCTTCCCAGTATTTTTCTCTTCTGGCAATGTGAGGTATTGGTGTGATGGGGCTTCTAGGAATTATTATCTTCAATTCTACTTTGCCCATACTGTAGTTGTGGTATGATTATGTGGATATTAAAATAAATAGAAATCTTTCAAATTCATCAACACAGGACAAGATATAAAATATTGCTAAAGTTAGAATATGTTCATTTGGGGAATAAATAGGAAGTAAGCATAGAGACAAAAATTTTATTGTTCAAGGAAAGCTTCTAAAAGGAGCAATGGGAAAGAGATAGTACTTACATGTACATATTTGAAGGCTACTAAATGTTTCTGCTGTCTTTGGTACTTCAGAAACAATTGCTGAATGTGTACATTCCTAATAAGATCTTTTCTAAAGCAATTTTGGTACTTAAAAGGGGTCTAGATTTCTCACTTCTGGTAAATCTAAACCAGACCTATGTGGAGTGTGTGGTCCACTTGCATAATGGTTTGGAGTCCAGAATTAAGTGTACACTGCCACTGGAGAAGATGTGTGTTTGCAGTATGTGCACGTATTATTTCTTTTCCTGAGAAGTTTCTCATACTTTTGTAGAAGAACATGTTTTAGTGTCTCTTGAATTGGCTGCGCCTTTATGTATAAGAATAAAAGTATTTTAAATCTTTGTTGTATCACTGGCTTTTTTGTAGAGAGAATAAGTGGTTGTCTGGGATTGACTCTTGAGTAGAGCTTTGGAAGCTTCCTATCTTTCAGGTAAGACCTGGCGTGACTGGCTGAACTATTAATTGTTCTTCCTTTCAAAACCAAGTAAGAAGCTGATTGCCTTTTACAGGCAATGTGTTGTATTTACTGTACATTTCTTACTGTAAACTCTTTGAGAAATCATAATGTTCTGCAAAATCTAGAAATGGGTGTTCTTCTGGATTGGTTATTTACATTTGTTTTTATGGAGTTCACTATTGTTTCTTCAATATATAAATTATTCCTAAGATTTCATTGAAAAATGCAGGATGACCTTTCTCGGCAATGACATATTTGAGAGACTTACATTCTTACAGATGAACTGAACTCTCCTTTTCATATGTATAAACTTATTAGTCTAAACTCCTGGGGTTTATATTATTATTGATTTTAGGAGTCAAACTCATTCTCTGATCAGGCCCTACACTAAAACATGAATGAAGTGCTGTAAAGCACCACTGAAAAGAAAGCTAAAACAAAAAACCCCCAGAAGTAATACCCTTTTAAAACTATCAGTTATGCAATAACCCACCATATCTACAAAAAAGAGCAAGATCTTCTGTTGCCTTGACCTAAGTGGTGATAATTTACAGCAGCTGCAAAGCTGACCCTTTATGCTTTTGATAATTTGAAAGGTTTATCAAATGTCCTTTTAAACCATTTTAAAGACCTTTTAATAATGTTTCAAAATTGTTGACAAAAACTTCCTTTTATCATCTGAATCCTAGCCCTTGAAGGAACATTCTTACTGGAATATTTTCAATTTCAAATTGATATTAAAATATCAGTAGGAGAATATAGAGGTTTAAGTGTGTGGTTTTAGAGACTTATTTTATCTGTTTAGCAGGGTCATTATATTTGCCTTGCATGAGCACAATGAAATGGCTACTCAGAGAAAACCTTTTAGATCTAACACAGAGCTTTGGCTACTTATTTCCAGATATTCTTAAAAAGAGAGAAATTTTTTTCTCAATGCAAGATCTTGCATTTGCCCCTGCTTCCATCCGTCCAAATGGCACAAAGGTTAATAAATTCACTAAAATATTTATTTGATGGTTTTGAAGGGTTTCCCTTGTTTGTTATCCTTTATCCTGCACTTCTTGTGTGGACCTGGACAAACAAGAGAAATGGAATCACAGTGAAGGGAGGAAGTAGGGAATAACAAAGATGACCACCAGAAAGCAGAAAAAGCAGCTGGAGAGGGCAACTGCATACCAAATCTATTTTGCATTGAGGTCAATAATCCTGATATTTTTGGGCTTCTTTTTTTGTTTACATTGAGTTTAGCTGCACCTTTGTGAAAACCTTTTTTTAGATATAATACTGTTAACTGAAAATCCTTGTAAGTTTCTGTTACAATCTCTTTGGAATTTCTCTTTTGCCTTCTCTTATATCAGGCTCTAAATGCTCTTCAAGAATTTCAGAAAAGCTCATTTAGTCTTCCAAAATCCTTGTGACTTCATGCAAGGTTCCACTGGTGACACTCCCTAGGAAAAATATACTATAAGCCATTCTTGTGAATTCATCTTGTGTTGCTTTCAGTGTAACCTTTTTCAGCCAGCGAGTCTCACATAAACTTTCCCTCTTGCTTGGGATTCACAAACAACCTGAGATCAGCCTCCTGACCACTTCCAGAGAGCATTGTGAAAAATATGTGAGATTTAAACTCAGGCTTTAAATAATAATATGGTGTTTTGTTTTGGTTTTGGAAGTGTAACATATCTCAGTAATAAACAGAATTTTGTATCATGCCTCTGGAAGACAACTCTCCTCAGTGGGTGTCCCAAGGTATTGAGGTAAGCAAGAAGTTAAATACATTAATCACTGATGAATTCTGATAAGCCTCTGATAATTTCCTATACATACTGTATCCTAGATCTTAATGAACATGATTTTGGCCATTAAATTAGTAAAATAGGGGAAAAAAACCATTCATTACAAGATGTCCTACTTAAAAACCAAGCTCAATTACATACATGAGTTGTCATAGTGTTTTCCTCTCTGTGAATTTCCTGATATATTTTGATAATATCTGAATCCTTGTGACCATGGCTGCATAACAGGTGTGGGGAAAAAGTGTTCAAGTTTTAAAAGCTCTTTGTGTTACTGTTGACTACAACACTTCTCTGTAGTCTTTTTCCAAGCCAGAACTGAAACTAAGCTGTGCTTACCCATGGGGGTTCCTGTGGCTCTTACCTACTTCACAGCAGTTCTAGGAGCTATCCATGGGAACAAACTTGTTCCCTGGCATGAGAATGTGTTATGTGTCCAGCTTTATGCAAAATTAACAGTTGTCAAGGAGCTAGGTTAAAACATGCTAGATAAACTTACCTATATTAAATGTATTTATATATTTAATGAAGCCCCAAAGTACAATCTCCATGACTGAATTAAAATTCAGCTAATATGGAACTGGTACTCATGAATAGTGAGTAGCTTTCAGGAGCTGATTCTTCAAACAGAAAATGCTTTTTTATTTCTGAAAATTACCCAACTCCATGGGTACAAACCACATTGTTTTAATAGTAAGATTAATGAAACATCTGGAACTGACAAAATTAGTCAGCAGAGCAGCAATTGAACAGATGAGGAGACAGATTGGTATGGCTGTGAAGAAGCAAAAGCCAGGCCAGCCTGCTCCTATCCATCCAAGAGAGAATGAAGCTCCACAAAAGTGTTTTTCCTGGTCTCACTGACACCCATGATTCACACAACAGCTACAGCATCTCTACAGACAATGCCACTTGCCCAATGTTCTTTATCAGAATGGACAAATCTGTCTTTCACAGTGCTGCCATAGAAAACACTTTCATTCTTGGACTTCCACACCCACAATGCCAGCACGAGCAGCAGCTCATTGCAGCCACAATGACAGAAGTCAGTCTGTGAGCAACCAGAAGGAAGTCACCAATGTATTTTCCATTCTGACAAAGCAATTTTTAGATTGTAACAACTTTAAGCACATTAATAAGTTAATGTAGAAATTATAGTGTTAAGCATTAAAAAGTCACAAACCCAAGAGCTAGTATTTATTTAAATGGTTATTTTTGACTTTTAAGTGTTTAAAAACATTATTTGAATTAATATTTTACACAGTAAGAGACTTTAACTTACAATGTAAGTTTGTAGAGATAGATAAGAATAAAATGTTGCTTTGTTTTTATTTTTATAAAGCACATCTTGGGACTTAATCTGTACTTCTTCTAGACCATATGGTATTCCTGGGTTTCATATCACACACAAAGGTAAAGAGAAATAAATTCTATTCTGGTAAAGAGAGTAGATAGAATATGATTAACTTTGAGTATTAGAAAAGTTATCTTGATTTTCGGTGGGAGAGATATTTTTATAAAATTCCTCGTGTTGAATGTGTTCTTCCTAATGTTCTGCAAAACTTCAAAAGGTTTCCAACACTGATGCTAGACAAATTTATATGTATATATATTTTTTAATTTCAGAATAATTTTTTTGTAAATCCATGTATCTCAGGGGCAACACTCCATGTTTATCTCCTAATGCCCTCCTGCTGAGCAGGCTTTGCTAGCTTACTTGAAATCTTTATGCTGTGCCTTTCAAACCCAAAGGGCAAGGTATCTGTTCTCCTGTGAGTTTTTACACCTTTTTCTTCGTATGCATGAGCATGTGCAAGGGTCTGACTGACAGCACCATTTGTAGCATGAACCAAATCCCTTCCAAAACTGACTTGGATAACTTGGGGACTCCAAGCAGCATTCAGATTCCCTGGCCACAGTCTGTCCCCTCAGGATTTAGGTATTGGGTTGAAGGCTTAGCTGATGGTTTTCTGATGGTTTTCCCATCAGCCAGGTTTCCCCTCAAGGAATTGTGTGTGGTTCTGGTCTGTGATCTTGAGACCCAACACCTGCTTCTATCTGCTCCAGCCCTTGACCTCGTCTCTTGAATTCCAATCCGTCTGTCCTTGCCTGCTGTCCTAGCTTGTTCCGGCACTGAACAGTCAGACTAACACTGCTCCAGCCTTCTTTGTTTGACAGCTCCATTTTGCAGGGTGGATCTTGTGATACTCAGTTGAGTCTCCCCTTACATTTACTGCTTGAATCCTAAATTTAGCTTCTACTAGCTTTTCACTGGCCAAAGGTGCTGTAGTGTAAGGGACAGCTGAGAGCCTGAACTCTTCTCCTCCCATAGAAATTGAATAAAAATATTGTGACTGAAAAGGGATCTGCAGTAAAAGCTGATGCAAAAATTCAAGATGTAATGCTTTTGAGATCTAAGGAACTTACTCAGCTTCATGTTTCAGTCAAAGGGCATTGAGAAACAGATTAAAAAATCTGACTTCTGTGAAAATAAGACACTTATCTGACCCAAGCTTTCATCGATAAACAGAAATGATAATAAAATTGTGTTTGCCATAAATGCTTCTTGCAGCTTTCACAGATTTAACAGGGCTTAACTTAATCATGATAGTCACTAAACATTTTCTTAATCTACTGCACTTAGAAGTCCCCAGATAGGCTGTTGCTTGCAGCAAAATGATCTGTCTGCTCTGATCTTCTCTTTTCTCTGCACTCCATAATCTGGGTGCAAGGAACTGCAAGGCTGTGACTAGCCAGTGGATTCTGAAGTGATCGGGTAATGAGAGTGAATTAACATCCATCCGTTCTGTCTCGCAGTGCCTTCTGTTTAGGTCTTTTTACTCATTTCAAAACCTAAATTTTCGTGCAAGCAGACAAGAAAGGAACTGTTTTAAGCTACTATCAATAGGATACTTCTGTCTCAATGAACGGGAATGTTTAGTCTATACCCACATTGTGTTTTTGCAAATAATGTTTAAAAAGACAAAGAAAGGCTCTGAAAACCTGTGCTTGATTGTTCTTCAGGATTAAATTGCAGCACGACATCTTGCCTTCAGCTGCTTCAGCTGCAGCCTACAGTTGTCCACCCCCAGCTCAGATCAGGCGGGATCTCGCTCGCAATTATGATCTGTGCTTTGGTCCCTCATTCTTTACAGGAGGAAGCAATCTGTTCCAGTCTGTTCACACAGGATTACTCTTGCTATCTGCTCCAGATCTGCTGGGCAACAAGGCTGCGAATCCTGCTCCCACCACTCGTGCTGTGCACATCAGTGTGTGCGATGAGGACGGGAAACCTCAGTGGGGTCACCGAGAGTTGTGGAGTTGTGGTGCCATTCAGTGGAACAGCAAAAATGTGACATGGCCTTGCAAAAAAAAAAAAAAAACTGTCCTTTTTAAAGGACATTGTTGCTTTTCATTTGTGATACTCTCCTGTTTGGGTCAAAATGTCTGACTGTTATTGGTACTGCCTATACATTTGTGCTATAGCTAGAGGAAGTTGAAGCAGGGCTGTGAGATGATGTTTGTTGCATATCTTTGTAAAAAGACCTTATAATTATGTCCTCACAGTGCTGATTTCGAAGTACTTTTCAAGTCTATTTAATACCTTTAAAACTTCTACGTTCATGCAAGGGTAAAAGTAAAATTTTTTAATACACTAAAAGTACACAAAATGCCAGGTTTTCTCTCTTTTTGAGGAAAAAGGGATTCTTTCCCTAGGATAAGTGGATTTTATAATTAAGAGCTAGAAACTGATAAACAAGGGTGAAAATGGCTGGGACTGTGCAAGAAAGATGTGTTTTACAATAATATATTCAATGATTAGTGCCAATATTCCTCCAAACATATTCAAGCAACTGTCAAACTAGTTTAATACCTAAGTCTTCAGTAAAAAAATCCCAAACCACTAAATAATTCTTTGATTAAAAATGTCAGGATTAATTCTAAAATGTTTCTAGCAAATGACATTAGTTCAGCTGAACTGTAAAGTAAAACAATCAGAGCTTTTCCCATATCTCTGAGAAGAAAAACTGACTCATTCTGTAAATGGTTGCACAGATTTGGTTGTATTCTTTTGAGTCTAAACTGCATATTAAATTATGAATATTGTCATTCCTCTTGTAGTAGAGACTTGATATGCTGTTAAAAAAAGCTAAATAATTCACTCAACTGAAAACATGAAGCAATAGCTCCAAGGCTGTGGACAAATACCAATTCTTTTATGTTAATAGCAATATTTATATGTTTATCACTAGACATAAGTAAAAATAAATATGGATTCCTAAGATCTACTGAGCCATTTTGCTTACAGATACAGCAAAGTTGGTACAGACACATTGTTGAGAATAGATATGATTTCTTTATTTGTTAATGACAAATAAATAGCAACCTGCCTTTTTTTGAAACTTCCATAATGAGAAGAACCATTCTCATTAATGTTCTGAGTTTAACAACTCAGCTTCTTATGGGGCCCTCTTGAGGCCAAGGAGAGACTGAGGGAAGCAGAGTTTCTTTTGCTTCTTTTCCTGCATTCTACCCATTTTTTGAATAAAGTTCATATGAGTAAGACGATACAGAGGGAGTAGACTGGTTTAAGTAAACTGTGGAAAAGCCCTGATTCTTTACTACTTGCAGTCAACTGTGGCCTGCAAGTGCCTAAAGGTCCTGCAGGTTGATCTGGAGATCAGCTTTCATTCCTTCTCCTCTCAGCAAAATCTTTTGAACAAAACTTTGAGGCTGTTTCTTTCTCTTTATTTTCTGCTGTGAGTTATTCCTCATAAAAGGTGATAGAGCACAGAATGTTTCTCTTTCAGTGAGTGAGATAGTTCAAGGTGTGGCTTAGTTCAAGGGTCTAACCTATTTCTATCAGTCGAAAACAATCCAAGCCAAAGAAGATGATGACAAATATGTGAGAAATCAAACATATTTGATGATAAGGACATAATGCCAGAAACCTTTCATTGACTTGGTTCATCCTTATTCATGAACAGAGATGAGTCACAATCAGGCACTGGTTTGAACTTAGTTCAGCTTTTTGGTTTTGTTAACCACCTCTATTTCTGTCATATGGAATAATGATTTTCTAACAGAATAATGAATTCAGTTTTTGTCTAGTAGTCTGTTTTTGAGTTTTTGATGTTTTAGATTTCCTCAGTTGGGTTTTTTTTTTTTTTCCTAAGGATACATTTGCTCAGCAGAGAAAATGTCAGATTCAATAGTTGCAGTTTCTCGAAGCAGCTGAAAACAGAGTACTGGAAAGGAAAATCAGTGACCAATTTTGATGGGAAGTGCTGGTAACAAAACTCATGTTGCCCATTCATGTAAAAGCATGGTTGAGAAATATCTCAGTGTTGAGTGAAATGCTGCAAATTGGGCAGCTGATTTATACTTTGAAAAAAAATAATGCTATGCTGGAAACACTTGCAAGACCACTCATCTGTTATTGGCCTGACTCAATAAGAGAGTATTGCTCTCTACAGAATGGCTCATTCTGCCCAATAAGATCTGATTCAGTTTGTCCAAGTCAGTGTTAGTATATATATATTCTCATAGTTAGGCTATGACAGATCTGCTGCTGGAAAGAAAAGAGAATCCCAGAAGCCATCTATCAATATGTGCCAAACCTATATTTTCTACAGATAGGTCCCACATGAAATAATACATTAGTATTAGCACTTCTGAATGCCTTGGTGAAAATTAGCTTCTACAATGAAAATCACTTTTCCTTCCCTGGCTTAACAGATGATGTTAATAGGAAATCTGTTTTCTGAATTAAAGACTTGGTGCAATAGAGGCCAGAAGCTGAAAGGCCAAGTGTTGGATGGTACTGCTTTATCTAGGACAGCTGAATGGTTTTGAAAATCTGATCTTCAGAGCTGAAGGACTGCCAAAAGCTGGAGGTCTTTGCATGTTGCTCAGACTCATCACTAAATGTGGGGATTGCAGAATCACACTCTCTCTTGTGCTCACTCAGTATAAGAACATCTGCACCCTTTCTTTCTCTCCAAAGGGACATTGGCAAGTTGCTGAGCTCCAGCAGGAGCATAAGTCTTGCTCTAATTCCCTTTTCCATCACCATTTTAGCTGACCTATAGTTAATCACACCTGGGTAGAATGGAGAAAATCAAGGCTGGGATTCAATTTGGCTTCTCAGTATAAATGGGTTTTTAAGAAACAGTCAAATTAGTCCTGTCTGCTTCAGGTACATTCACCTATTTTCTTCCTTATTGTGTAAGAGAAATTACATTTTTTTTCATCAAAAAGAAGACAAATAGTGTCAGATGAAGAGATGTTACCCTTTTTAGATTCCAGTATATCTGGTTTTCAGTTATGTTCTCCTAAAATAGTTGGGCTATTGGTAATTAACACTATTACAAGTGTAATTTCAAACCATTTAGTACAATTTGTGGGGGCTATGTTTTATGATGGCTCACTTCCACTCTACAACAGGAAACTCTGGAACTGTTTATTTTTCTTTCTCTATTCATCACAGTTCATGCTTATGCATCTATCAGAAAAAAACCCCAAAGCCCATATTTATTTAGTAGCATGGAAATAGAGAACTGATGGGGCTTTTTTAAAGGGAGAACATGTGAACTCTTTCATTTCATAAAGGACAGTGTTAGCTGGAAATAAGATTTGCAGGAAAAAAAGGAGAAGAAAGAGCTGTAGCACTATAAGTAAATGGTGTATTTTCAAATAAAGTTCAAATCATAAAATAAAAGGCGAGGAGATTTTGCTTTCTAAGACATGAAAACAATCTGACTTTTACGAAAGATTGTATTTCTCAGGCCCTTTGATGCTTTGTTGATAAAATCAAAAGCTGTTTAGAGCAAATTAGAGTTCTCTTGATTTTGAAGCAATTGAAAAGAGAACAGTTTGCAGCAGTGATAAAACAGACTTTCACTCTCCCAACCAAGGCCTTAGTTGTTTGAACTCCAGTCTTTATTCCTTTCCTCTGTTTCTTCTGACCCAGTATTGCTGCTTCTTTATCTTGTGTTTTTGCGCTACAGCTGAGCAGAAAACTGCTGAATGGAACAGGGTTTGTTTGAGACCACAGCTTTGCATTTCTGAAGGGATTTGTAAGCAATCTTTATGAGGGCTGCTGTATTTTTAGAAGTCCTCTCACTTGCCTATTAAACACAGGGCTGAACAATAGTAATTACTGCACAAATACCAAGGTCCAAAAGTGGTACCATTCACTCCAATGGAGAGCTGCTGTGAAAGCACATTTGAAAAATAACCCATGGTGACAAGGGCTGGGGAAGAAGGGAGAGAAGCTGCAATTCAAAGGGCTTTTTCTGACGGAGCATAATTCGTTCATGTGTGTACAAAATTCTTTTCCCTGTTGTTTGCATTTTCACTACAATAAAATAGGCTTGTGGAAGTGCCTTGTGGGCAGAAAGTGAGTTCTTTAATGGAAAGGTTTATATGACTGAAATAAAGAAAGGCTGTGAAACAGGGTATTGCTGGGAGGCTGGAAATGAACTGGATCAGCTAAGAGGGGATCTGCTACACAAGGAGTTGAAGGGAGAATATCAGCTGTGGGATCAGATGTAGACAGTAGCAGGGGCCAATGAGATGTAATAGGAGAGATGTCAAGGAGTGTCAGTGAAGACACTTTTGAAGTGTCTTTTCTGAACTGGAAATTTCAGGGCTATCCTCTCTCAATGTCCCTATGCTAGTGCAATGTCAGTAATTGACAGGGACCACCAAAGTATTGAGGTGTATGCTTATAAAACCTCTATTTTTTTGTAAAACAAATCATGCTTTGGTGGAGGTGAGCCCTTGTAGTGGCATATTTTGATTATTTGCAAGCACTAGTTGTACGCTGCAATGGAAAACCCTGTATGAATTTATTTCTGAGTGTATGTTTCTACTAATTCAGGACTGCTGTGAACTATGGACTCTTGATTTTACTAAGATTTTCTCTTTTTTAGAAATGAAAATTTTCTTGAAAAGTATCACTTGGTTTTGAAAAAAAAAAATATTTTCCCTTTAATTTATGAGGCTCACTGTCCTTTTCTTCTGGATTGTAAAAGGAAATTAGCAAAGGAAGGAATGATAGAGCAAAAGGAGTATGTGTCCTTTTGTCCCAAAAATCTTAGGAATATAGAAGACAGGACATTTGATACCGTTTTCACTCATTCTAGCATTTCACATTTTTTTTCTTTCATACTCCAGATCTAAACCAAACTTTTGTGGACATGCTAATGCTTTCAAGACTGGGCCACTTGGTTCACTAGACCATGTCATCACTGATGGCATTCATGGCATTAGGGAAATAAAAGAGTCAGTGGCTTTGCTCACATTTCTTTTTAAGCAGGATAACTTTGTAGTTCTGCCTTATCTGTGTTTAAGCAGTGAAATAAAACCCATCAGAAATTAGAAAAAAAAGGAAAAGGTGCTAAATGGGAACTCTATTTATAACCACATTTCTTCCATTCGGGTTGAAGACTCCATTCTCTTCCCTGGTGAGGTGTGGGTGTGCTAACCCAGCAGCTGAACTGCGTGAATGAGACTGATATTACAGGCACTTGGAAGAGATTTCCAGATTTCTAATGCACAAAAATAAAGCTGATGAGACTATCATGACATAAACACTTAATTTCATTCTTAATATAAGCAGGAAATGAGACCAAATTTCAGATGTATTTCTTGAATTACTGTGGTTTTCTAAGTGCCCTTGAAATGCGTTGCATGTAAACAAACATATCCTCTGGGTTGGATAACCAGGCTAACACATGCATTCCTGATCCTTCCAAAGAGTTTCTTGCCAATATAAAATTAAATTCTAAAGCCTAGGAAAAGCTTAAGAACATATAATTTCAGCAGATCTGCCTTTTCTTTTTATTTTCTTTTTTTTTCTTTTCCCTTTACAAAAATGGGAAATGCTGTCTGAATTGTTTATGATTTTAAACTTGCTTGGAAAAAACACACAATTTTAATTGAGGGTCAGTTTATTCTAAATCTAGTATGGGCCTGCTCATCTTTACCACAGCAACTCTTATCAGAGCTTCTACTAAGCCCACAGCACTTACCAGAAACTCGGTTAACAGAGAGCATTTTTGTTTCAAGTATTTAATGAATGTAGATGTCTTCAACATTAGTTGGCAAAATCACTTTACATAAAATGTGCAACAATGCTACTACCTTCTCTAAACAAAAAAAGGTTGTTCTGTTTGCCTGTTAAGCCAGCTTTAGCGGTCCTTAGAAAAGTCATTCATTAAATGTCAAGCTAATTACTTGTTATATCAACCCTGAAAAGCAAACCTTTGTGGGTGCACTTTCAGAAGCCTTATTCTTCTCTATTCACAGTCTCACTAGTACATTTCTAGTAAATAAAATGTATGTTTTTCCAATGATATGAAACTACTTGCTAAATAGGTATCTTTGTTTAAAGTATAGAAGGGTGTTTCACAATACTTTAATGAAAGATAGTGAAGAATCTATTTTTCATTTTAAATAACCAGGTTTAGAAATGTGGCTGTGATACACAACAAATGACTTCTAAAAAATACTCCTTGTCTGGCACTGACCAGTTCCATTTCTGTGGGTTAGCAAGGGATTGGTTTTGTTGTTGCTGTTGAACCTGACACCAAAAGTACAATTACTGCTGATTCAATAGCTATTCCTATACCATGAATCATTGCACCTTACATTGGCTGCTTGGCACTGGAAGTGTGCTACCAGCAGTAGCTGCACTATTAGGAAGAGTAACAGACCTCCTTTTGCTGAGAAAAGGATGTCTGAGAAAAGAAAACAAATTTCAGTGTTCCAAATCCTTTGTCTGCGGCAACATGTAAATCAATAAAAATGAAGTGAATGCACGAATTTCACAAACCAGTAGAAACAAAAGAAATAGACTAAGAATTTCTATACTATTTAGATTACAAAATCAGAATTCTTGCATTTGAAAGCTCTTAACAAGTCCTGAGGTAGCCCAAGTACATATCTGCAAGAGAAAATTAAGATGAGCACTGTCATGGTGTGTTAGTTAAATCTAGTTTACATAGGTAACCTAAAGTAAAATTGCAGCAGTCCAGAGGAGCTAGGATAGGGTGAAAGCTGGATTAGAAGTGACAAAGAGTGAAGCTGGGAGATGAAAGAGTTTGGGAACAGACACAGTAATTTTTGCACAGATAGCTGCTGTACCTGCCCCAGAAATTCTGCATTCTACACATTAAAAATGGTGAATGAAACTAATGTGTTCACAAAATCAACCAAAAACTGAAAATAAAAACTCAGACTTTAATAATAATTTGGCATGTCAAAACACAGTCTAAGCACTAAGGTATTTTAGGAAAACCCATGATGTTTCAATTGTTATATTTATTCATGTGGGAATTAAGGTTTATAGATTGCTCAAAATTCCATTAGACAAACACCTAAGTTTTTGTATACTTTGATAGTTTCACCAAACAAAACGAAAATATCCTAACTCTGTTAACACTTCAGCCACTGGAGACATTCAGAAAATACTTATTTCTTGTTATGCAGCTTTATTTAAAATAAATGTAATGAGAGTTGCAATCTAGACAGAGAGTTCATTCTCCTATTTTGATGCTTGGATGAACCACAGCCTCATTTAAAATATCCTGGCAATATAAAAGACATGAAAGTGGATATGAACTTCAAACTTGTTCTATGACTGTTTTATTTCTAGATCCTGGCTGCTATTTTTCTTGTTCACTGTTTTAAAGCACCCATAGACTGAATCTATAGATAAAATTCAAATGTTTTAAATTAATTATCTAACACAAAGTTAGCAAACATACAAATAAACTATGAATTGCTATTTCTATATTCTAGCTAATAATTGCTTGTAAATACTATAGATTAAAATGAATATCCTATTTAAAAAAGCCATTAGTTAGCTGTGAATCTTCATCAGCTTCTCTTCCCTCAATGAGCTATTTTTGGAGTTCAATGATAACTGGTAAAGAGGCGTCTGTGACAAACTTGGTTTAAATTCTGGCTTTTCTCACTGATTTATCAGATAACATAGATGTATCTTTGTGGGACTCCTGCAACAGCCTTTGCCTGTAGAAGTTTAAAAGCACACCTGGCTGACCCTGCAGAATTCTTCTTTATGGGAAAGAGCTAGATGAAAAGGCCTGACATAGAAATGGAACACAATGGCAGTTCAGAAGGGAACTTAATTTGGAATGGATAAAGTCCAATAAGAGTCAGAAGACTTGGAAAAGTATAACAAAAATTAATTTGCTTATTTTTTAAATTTGATTCTGATTCACTGCCCCCTGGAATTTCAAAGGTTTGTAAACTTTTTTTTCCCCACTGATCTATTTTTGTATTGCTGGTATTTATTAACTTCTCAGGCTGCAAGGTAAGCAGTGTTGTGTGTAGTGGAAAGGCTCATTGCCCAGCTGTGGGAATATGCAATTGGAGCAGAGAGCCCAGTATATTGGGAACTCTGTCTCTACATTGAGATATTTACTTGTGCTCAGTAGAGTGCAGCTCTTTTATCTTTCGTACCTGATGGCGTCAGATATTTTTCAAATATAATTTCTCATTTTAGAGGAGGGATTAATATAAATAGAGGCAATAGCCAACATTCTGAAGTATGTCTGAAATGTTCAAGGTTTTCACAAGTGACTCAAGTAAGTGAATTTTTCAGTGGATTCCCTGAGTTACGCATTCACAGACAGAGTTAGAAGTTGTACAATCCCTCCCACTAAACAGAAATGTGCTTAATCAAACAAAAAAAGTTGATAGGCAGAAATATCTTTAAATCCCGTTCTTTCTCACATGTAGAGGCTTAAGACTGTTTATCTCCATGATTCCTAGTGGTATGGTACAACTGCTCTATGAAATATGGAGCAGAATTTTCTGTGGTGTGCTTTGTTTGTTTGTTCATTTTTTCCCAATACATTCTAGGAAGTAATTTGGTCCTAAGTAACTTAGTAGTCAGCTCATCTCACCTCGTAGCAGCCATAAGACCCATCAGCTCCCTGCAGGAATGATGATTATGTTACATTAGAGAGAATGTTGAATCTAGCAGTCAATGAAGCAAAATCCTACACTGGCAGAGGTTGCAGAAGGCATCTGACAGTAGGAAAATTGATGAGCATGGCCTGAGCCTTAAGCATTTTATCACAGAATTCTTTACATGGTCATTTTTCCCTAGTTTTTCATCTTTTAACATTAGTGAATACTTGACAGAATTTTTGTTGAGCTTGGGTAGAAGGCTGAGCTCTCATGTGCTATTAAATATCAATGTTATGAACAGAAAAGAGAAAGTATACT
The DNA here is from genome assembly GCF_901933205.1 of Camarhynchus parvulus. Lineage (NCBI taxonomy): Eukaryota > Metazoa > Chordata > Aves > Passeriformes > Thraupidae > Camarhynchus > Camarhynchus parvulus. The sequence continues at coordinate 58,603,581 of NC_044574.1, read as the reverse complement.
ATAGCAATGCAGAAAGAATTAATGAAGCTTCTTCACAAATAACCAATGCAGCCTTGTCAGAAATATTGTGCAGTCTGGGTCACAGCATCCCAAAAGCACATGGCAGCAGCAGGGTGGCCCGTTTACAGTCCAAGGCCTTGACAAAATTTACCTGGATTAAGCTTCAAAAAAGAGTACTGGCTTGAGATACTAAAAAGGGACACTTGAACAGGCACCTATGGCTCAGCGCTGCGGTCTAACCCCAGCCAGCAGCTCTCCCTCCCTGTGCTGGGATGGGGGAGAGAATCAGAAGAGTTCAAATAAAAAATATGAAAAAATTTGGTTAAATGATGTATTTTCCTACTTTTATAGCAATTTTAGGAAATATTTTATGAAAAATATTGGGCAGGGCAGAGATTACAAATTCTCAATTTCAAATAGTTAAAATGAGATAATGCTCAGAAAACAATAGAAAAATGCAACAAAGCTTTACACATTCTCTACACAAGGTTTAGAAACTATATTATTTAGAGGTAAGATTAAATGTTAAGAGCAATTTAAAGTAGCAAGCAGCTGGGGGAAGTAATTCATCTACTAAAAGTTTTCTCTTTGACCTTAGAGCGGCATAAATCCTATTATTTAATAAAATAACTGTGAAATTATTTTAGCCTGTTTGAAAACACTTGTGAAGACTAAACGGTTGGCAAGAAAAAATTGGAAACTTTATTTTCTGTTTAAATTTTTTTTGTTCTCAAAAAATAAATGTCTAACTTTGTCTAGCTTTGACAGTGGAAGTCCTGGGGAACACAGATAAAACAGGTTGTCTCATGCCTAGAGAGGCACCTGATCATTAAGTCTAAACTAAAACTCCATTTTTTAAAATTTCTTTAAAATGTGTTATTTCTAATCTGGCATCAAAATGCCTGACCTTGAAAGAGTTTCTTGATTTTTTATTTTTCTTGATGTTAAGGATAAGCATGCAATGCTACTTCTGTGGAAGGAGGAAAGTGTCATGGGTAGACATTGCTGAGAAGGATGAGTTTATGGAATTTCAGGAGTTGGAGTGTCTCCTGCTGCACTGCAAACATTTTCATCAGGACAGGGTGCACTGACTTTACTGTGCTGTTCTTATTGAAAAGTGTTTTTAGCAAATATAAGCCACCCCCTCCTCAACAGGGAACAGATGACTGAGAAATACATGCTGACTTTAGGCAAATCCTGAAGCTCTACAGGTGAAATGTTTTCCCCCTCCCCCCGAAATGAATTTCAATGACATTTTGTCAAAAAGAATTTCTCAGGCCTAGGGTAGTATCTGCTGTGGAGACTAGAGGAGAAAACCAGAAATTCAAACTTTCTCAGGAAACCAAGCATGCAAGGGGGTGTTTTTTAGGGTGTTGAAAAAGTGAGGTTGAAATCTCTTTGCTTATACATTCAAGGCATTTTATTTCATTTCAGTTCCACAATTGTAGAATCTCTTGGTTTTGTTCTGCAGCAAACCAAAGCTGAACTTCTAAATCTTGAAGTTCCATATGAAGTTATGAGTGAGTCTGTAAAAGACACATTGTCCAGAGACATGACAGTAAATACCTGTTCTAATGAGGATTTGATGATGGGCCTGTGTTGCCACTGCAGTTATGCTGTTTTCACAACTGAACCCAGTGCACATTCTTTTAATTATTTTCATCTCCAGCTCAGCTATTTACAGTACCCATGTCCCTGGTAGGTAAGCTACCATGGTAGGTAAGTTACACAACCTCTGTGCTTGCATCATGGCATTCTTATGTCATTAAAGCTGGCTACAAAGTCTGAACTAGCAAGAAGAAAAGGTTACCTGGATTAAAATACAGACAAGAAATGGGGAAGTAGAAAGCATGACATGCACAAAGACATCTTTGTTACTGAATGTTTCACATGAAAGAAAATCACCTTGCAGACTCATGTGTGATTGCATTTTATTTAATGAGAAAAGGCAACTGAGATAATGTAACTTCTGAATCTGGATAAACTAGTGAGTGTGCTCAGAAGATGCCAGTAGCTTTGCTTGCATCTGCACACAAGGGGTATTCTTGTTTCAAAATTACTTTCATGTATTTCCTGTAAAATTAGCAAAAACCAAAATGTGAGAATGGTTTGTTAAACTTTAAAATATGCTTCATAAAAATCTTTCCCCAAAAGGCACATGAGGAGGAATATGTTATAGGCAAGGTGTTCCCTTGCCAGAATGCCAGTATTTTGAATTATTGATTTATTTTTTTGGGGGATGAGATAGAATATATCTGTGATGTTTAAAGAGATAAGATAGTGTTGTTTGCTTGTGATTTGCACTTAGGATTTTGCACTTGACCTAAAACAGGAGATCGTTATTTAAATCAAAAGCCCTTTCAAAGCTAGCTGTGAATTACCCATTTCTGCATCATGATTCAAGGCTGATAAAGAGTTCTACTGTTTATCATGCAAAGTGCTTGCATAGTTCAAATGCATCAGTTTAGACAAGATATCACAATAATCTGAATTGAACAAAATATGAAATATTTTTTCCCTCTATCATCTCTGATTCACAATAGAATGATCAACTTCTATTTTTCCCATTGATGAGTGATGACAGTTTCAATATTCCAGCATGGAATTGAAGGTGATTTTTTTTTCTGTTCTGCCTTGTAGGCTTGGGAGAAACACTTTGATGGTCCAGACCATCCTCTTTAATGCACTTTATGCTAATTCTTAAGGTTAACATTTACCATATTCTCTGATCTAAAGTAACAAGGATTAAGCTGCTGGTGTACTAGGACTGCTTTGTGTCATGTTAATTGAATCCTCTCCATAGTTTCCTTGTATTATTTTATATGTCCATCTTCTGTTATTCTGTTTCTCTTGACCTTTGCCGTAACTGTGAATTTTCTGGGATGGTAATTATTCTATACTTTATGTATTCAAGCCATGCCAAGCATTATGCAACGCTGGGACCAATAATTATCCAGTGGCACCTTGCACCAGAAACTGAAACTAAGGTCTTCAGTTTCTGTGGCAAGGTGCCACTAACCATAATAGATGAGTGGAACTTTTTTACTGGGTTGAAAACTAATCATCTCTTCCAGTTTATCATATAGCACTCAGTCCAGTTTCTGGTCTGTGGTGATCTCTGGTTGGTAGCTTTTTTATTTCTTTTTGTTTGGGTTGGGGGTTTTTTGTTTTGTTTTTAATAACCTTTGGGAAAGAAGTCTTCTGAAGCCTTCTAATAGTCTTCTGAGTAATCAGATTTCAGCATTTCAGCTTCTCCCCAGTTTCAGAAATGTTTCAAATATTACTCTCCGAAATTGCTGTAAATTTTTAAATTCCACTTTGAGTAATTTTCTAATTCTTTTTGTAGATTAATGTAATTGTTATATCCATATACAACTTGTATGAGTAGGAAAATTTAAGGTAGTCTTGGGCCCTGTAGAAAAGAGGAAACAAACCAGCAGAGCTAGATTAGAATAAATTAGTTTGCTATCACTGGTTCTGGAGTAGTTTTCCATGCAGACATTATACTTAAATGAAACTTACTTTTATTCCAGAATAATTATTCTGCTCACAAAGCAGCACCAGCTCGGAGACAAAGCTGAGACTTCTAACACTTGGTAAGTTTATCTCTGAATTCCTGCTGTGCAGATGGCACAGTGGGCTGGCGAGCAGCAGGACTGGGAAACAGCAGAGGAGTTGGCAGGTTGGGGAGGAAGATAACAGGTGGCTTGTGAAGTGGAAGCAAGGTCTTTATTGTAGGCCACCCTTGTCTCCAGCATAATTAAGCTGGGAATTTGAAAGGGGGAGGTAGCCTCGCTTGAAAGCATATCCAATCCATTGGACCATATACTGGAGACTTGAAAGATGGTTTGGGAAGCAAAGGGAAGGAATTGTGAAATTTTGCATGGCCAGGGATAAAAACTGGAAATGTAGAGGGAGGAATGGCTGTTCAAAGAGTCGCTATACACTGGAGTGGTGGTAGACCAGCACAAACAGAGGACTGTGGAAGAAATGCGCTGTATAAGGTCTTCACCAAATAGGTTTGTTACTGTTTCTTGTTTGTTTGTTCGTTATTTTTTCTGGTCTCTCTCAGCAACCTTATCAGAGTGCAGATTGCTGTTGGAGCCAACTAAACTCCTTTTGCAAGTGGGAGGCAGGAGGCTGAACTCAGTTGGCAAATGGCTCATCCTGGTGTAAGGTGGGAACAGCGCATTCCGGGTTAAACACACACTTTGCTGCACTGTTTTACATGGAAGATTCTGAGAAGACAAAGCCATTTGACTCCTTTGCTACAGCAGAGTATCAAATTGCCTGGCAGTGCAAGTTGTAAAGAACCTTTGCATATATTTCTCAACTTCCACTTCTCAGGGGTTGATGATATGATTTTCCTTATTTTTAAAGGGAGACATACTTCAAGTTATATGGTCAAATTTTGGAAAGCCAGGTACAACATAAATAGAGAAAAAAACATAAATAAAGAAAGAATATTTAAGAAAGTACAGTGAAAATTAATTTGCACTCAGGTGTATTAAGTCTTATGTGTGGCAATCTGCTGATCAATGTTTTGTCATCTCAAAATGATAATTTTTGAAATGAGTAATATTTTTATGTGTTTGAAACTTGAGTCATGAATATCAGAGATCCTCAGAGATCTGGCCCATGCTGATGACTTGCATGGCAGGATTTTAGTTTCTATTATCAGCTCATAATCAGAATCATACTGATATTCACAGTTGGAAGATATAAGCCTCAGACAATATCTTCATAGCATTTGGGAAATTTCATATGAATTGCTAAAATACTCAGTAACTCTTTCTGTTTCTTCATGTGTCTATCCTTTCCTGAATTCATACATTTAAGCCCAGACATGCAAAAGTCACTTGCTGTAGTGCTGGATCTTTGCCCAGAAAGAAATTTTTGGAGAATGGCTCTTGAGGTTTTTATTCAGATCCTCTGCCTATTGCACCTCTATGTCCACCCTTTTCTCATGTTTTTTTCCTCAGACATCTGGTGTTAACATCCAGACTTCATTAAAAAACTAGTCACATCTCAATTGCAGAAGAAGCATAATTTCATCTTCATATTAAATTAAATATGACTTTACTAGTCATTGTCTTGGCTTTAGACCACATGAACTAAAATGTAGATAATCTTCCAGCATATACATTACATGGCTGACAGGGTATCCGAGTAGATGAATGGGGTTGATAAAATGATAGGCTTTAGCCACTCTGGTTCTGGGAGGAGCAACATCAGGACTCCAATCCCTAGATTACAACCAGAAGCAAAACCCAATATGTAGCTAGCTAATATAAAAGCCAACTAAGTTGGGCAGGACTACTCAGTGGTGACACAGAACTAATTAAATAAATGACCCAAGAATTATACAGCTATAAAATGAAGTACTCAATAGGGCTATTCCTGAGCATCTGCATGCATTTTAGCACTCTCACCAGATAACAGTGGTGCCTGATGATCCTAAAATGTACAAGGTTGTGGAGAGCCAGGTCTTCTATTTGCAATAGCAGTTGCTTGAATTGCATGCTTGGCTTCATGAGAAAAATGTTTAACAGTTGGGTAACTCATTTCTCCCTGCTGGAAACCTGCAATACATGTCAGGGCACTGACTTTGCAGCCTTTAAAACCTGCATTCTTTGATTAAAAAATGATAATCAGCCTCTAGAATTCAGACTCAGTGGGTAAACTTGCTAAATGGAATGCCTGAAAGAATGATTTAGTTATAGTTGTAATGCAGTTGCCTATATTAGTCTAGCATGTCCCACATCTGACTTTTTAAAATAAAATTTGTTCATCAAAACATGCTGGTAATTTGAAAAGTAATGAAAATGTTTGGTGGAGAGAATATATATGCACACCTGAATAAGCCCTGAATTTGACATTTTCACACAAGCAGGAGCTTAAAATTGCTGTTTAATTGTATGAAACAGCTAACTCTAAGGAGTAAAAATACAGTAGGAGGTTGGGTATGGAAAGGAAAAGAATTTAGGTCTGAACAGAAAACATCACTGTGTCTGTGTCCCTCTAGGTGGTGTGGCCATGCTACAGTCACAAGTTAGTGACAAAACACAGTGTGCCAGTCATGCTGTCCTAAAAAGGAAAAGGAATCTAGGAGGTAGTGTATGGAATTTCCAGAGGTGTGGGGTAGTTTCTGTCATAAAACAGACTAGATAAGATGGGAATAATCAGGTAGGAAAATGTTTAATGATAACAGATCTCAAATATCTTTATACCATCCATTAATGGCAACAGAGGTAACGGATCAGGATATCAGATATCCATTTTTTAAGATGCTTTGCTTAGAGCTGTGCTTTGGGAACACAGGAATTAAAATTGCAAGGACATGCTACAATTATACACTGGATTATTTTGTTGGGATTTTTTTCCCATTTTTTTTATCCAATAGATGATGTATCCTTCTTAAGAGGTAGCTAGATCAAAAATACATGACAGCAAAAGCCAAACACCCTGATCTGTTAGAATTATTGGGTAGCAAGACAGAGAGTAATCATTGAGAATGTGGAAATGGGAAAGAAATATTTTCCTTTTTCAAACATGTGCACTGAAGTTTAAAGCAAATTATTGCTGTATTCATCCCCAGCATTTGTAGTTACTGATTAGGTAGATTTATTTCTCTGTACTTTTTTAGTCCTGTATAAGTTTGGAACCTTTTAAAATATATGTAGAGCTCTTGAAATATACGGCAGTCATGTGCTAAGATTTTACATATCTAATTCACAAGGTATTTTTTCTGTCTTTCCAGACTACAGTAGTCTTCCAAGCCAACTAAAAGTAAAGCTCTGCATCAAATGCTAAGCCAGAAAGGAGGTACAGATGAAATTGAATTAGTTGTTTTCAAACTTATTTTTCAGTGGTTTTATTTGGGTAATTAATATTGAAAACTGACCGAGGAATTAGAAAGCATAAGCCGGTCGCAGTCATACATTTAGACTATTTCCAAGTAGAACCCTTAGATTCTCAATGTCATTAAACAGCAAAACCTCAGAATCGTGATTCTGGCTGTTGTGAATTTGATGTTCATATTAATGTTCCCTTAACATAATTCCAGCCTTAGGAAACCAGGCAAGTTTTATTATAAGGCCCTGAGGCCAACTGAACTGGTCCCACTGAGGTTTAGATTGGTGTCTTCAACTGGAAGCAAAAGCTCTTGCTGTGCTTGTCATTATGGCTTGTCCTTATGCTTCCATTTTGTTTTACTGTTCTATTTTTATCTTCTGTGTGCAACCCAAGTGAATAATTTGGGATGTATGTTTGAGTTTGAGCAGTGTTCATCCCTTTATTAATTTATGTCTGCATGAATTGTAATTAGCTGGTCATCAAAATTCTACTCAGCCATACATTGATTATGTATATGCATATCTTCAGATTTTATTTGTAAAGTGATAATTTCTGGATTGAGAACATACTGACACTTATGAGTAATCACTGGGATGCAGTTCTGCACTCCATCTGTATTCAGCAAAATACTTAAGCATCCGCTTAATTTTAACTTTAGCTCAGGTAAGCATGAGATTGCCTCCATCCAAATTCAGCATAGCATTTTAAGTATGTGCCTAACTTTAAACATATCTTTAAATCCTACTAAAGCTAAAATCAAACACATCCTTAAGTGTCTTCATGAATATGGATAACTACCGAATGAGGTTTGATGAAATGAACTCTGTTGGCCATTAAATAATAAGAAATGCCTGGCCACGATTCCATTAATGTCCTACAGGCAGGGAAGATATTACAGAAAAATAAAACATTCTTTTTGTATGGTGAAATTCTAGAAGCTAAACTGTGTATTGTTGAAGAGAAAGTATTTTGCAGACTGTGGGAGCTCTTTCTAACCCTCAAAAGATCTGTATCCACAGGAAGCCAAGGCTTCATTCTCAGCATTTCATTGAGTTCAGAATGCTCAATAAAATTTTCATTCTTTAAACAAGACATTTAAAATCACGTATCTAAATTTGTCCAAAATTACAAATGATGGTGAGAGTGCAGCCAGTCACAGAACCCTGCAAATGAAAATGCATATACAGGTGTTAAAGATATTAGAGCTTACAGAATGTTTTCTGTGATTTTCTTTTATTTTCACTGCTGATGTGTTTGATTCACATCCCCATTCTTCATTACAGTCCATTTTCACTTTTGCCACTTCAACCTCTAACAGACTTTCTGCACTATATATGAGAAAAGCTCTTTGCATTTTTATTTCAGATCCTCTCCTACTGCAGTTCATGAAGTCTTTCAACAGTAGGCTGTTAATCCTTTTCAGATTAATATGATTTTGGTGATAATCCTTTCATTTGTTGAATTTTTAAGACATATAATCATTAAAGAAAGTGCTAGGCAGATTTTCCATTAAAGCAGTTCGAAGCAGGTGGTATTTCTTTAATGTATGTCGGTAGCACTTTATGTTGCTCATTTATAAAATTAAATTTGCAGATGAAGAGAATAAGTCTAGAGTTAGTTATTGGTCTTTTCCCTTTGGTATTACATTCAAACCCAGTCAAGAAAAAAGTATTCATACATTTGCAGAAAAAACAGGGGTAGAATATCTGTGTAAATGCTTTTTCACAACTCCATTGCTAGTTTTCATTGGGAGTAAGGGTCAGCTTCTGTCCTCACACTGCAAAGCATTAAGTTAAATATATGTAGAAAAAAGAGTATAATTTAAATGTTACCTTTGCCTTCAGGTAGGCCATAGGATGTAAATGCTATGTGGGAATTATTCCAGCTCTGTGTACAAGGCTAATTCTTACCTTCATTGAAGTTAAACTCATGACTCTTTGCTGGATGGAACTGAAGTTTATAATTATCTCTCAATAATGACATGGCCAGGCAAACTCAAAGCTGAGGCTCAACCCAACACAAGCACTCCTCCAACAAAGTTCAAAACACACTTAAATCTTCTATCTTTAGAGGTTTTGATTTTCTCTTGATTCCCAGCTCACTGTCCATGGCTATCCTTGTCAAACAAACTATTTATCTTATTTTTTGTCTTCTTTTTCCTCTGACTTTCCTGTTCTTTTTTGCACACTGATGAAACAATAGACAGGAAGAGAAGGTGCAGGTATTAAAATACAGTGATAATGAGTACTCTTGTAAGCCCCATTTTAAATAAGCTCTCAGAAGCAATGGTTCAAAACTAGTAGCCAAACAGCAGAAATGCTAGAGATCTGAAAAACATTCAAAGTTCATTAAAACCTCAGTTTAAACAAATAGATAGAAGGTGTAGCCTGCCATAGTAGAATGAATTTTTGCTTTTAAATACTGAAAACTCAGAAGCACTTTAGGCAGGAGGGAAAGGAAGCAGACACCACAATGCTTTAAGAAAATCAGGTCCTGAACTTGGCAAACCTTTAGCTGATTTTGTCACATATTTGCAGCTTTAAAATTATTTGGCCTTTGCAACAGCCAAAATAAGTGTCCTTTAATCACTTCCAACCTATTAACAGATGGGCAAACAGCTTTTATAAATGGGGCATACAAAATACTCCAATATCAGCCAAAACTAATTAGTAGCTTTATCTGAACTGAAATTTGTAAGTGATGGAATATACATCAATGCAGATAAATTGATAGAAATTCCTTTTCAACAATCCTGCTTGGTATTTGTTCTGCTTTAGTGTATTCTAAACACTTAAAAATAAAAATCACTTTTTTCCCCTGTTTCACTATCTTGTTCCATTAAAAACAACATATTTTCCTGTAAAAGTTCTCATTAGAGATAGTGTAATGGAGAGAAATCATGTTAAACAAAAGGTAGTTTAGAATACATTTTTTGTGGCATATAAAAGAAAGAGTAGTGTAACTTGACTGCAACCTTAAAATTAATTAATCTCAAAGAACAGCACAAAATATTGATATCAGACATTATTTATACAGCAGCGCCAGAGCATATTAAATATATCTTTGCACTGCACTATTAATCAGGATATGTAAATTGCACGAAATTAAATTGTGATATTATAAAAAAAAATTGCCCCATGTATAATTCAGTAGGAAGAGCCATTCAATGCATTCCCATCAGATCTGCAGCATGAATTTGATTTTACAAAGACATCTGTAGTGCAGACAGCTGCTGTACCTAAGTGAGGGTTTGATTGTACACTTGATCTTTCAAACAGCCACTTGTCCATAACTTCCACATAATTTTTTTAATCATGGTTCTACAAAAGAATGTAATGGTAACCTAATCAGAACTGTTCTGAAACACATTTTCATTAAATAAAAGAAATAATTAAATGCGCTGATTTTCAGAAGACTCTCTCTCCCTCTGTCCAAGTACCCTGCCTTCCTTAAACAATCTAGCTCTTCCTCAATTTACCTATAATTTGAGGATTTTGTTCGAAGAGTCAAACTTTAAACAGAATCTGAAATAAATATAAAAACAATTTTATTACAACAGTTCAAGCTTTTTTTCCTTCAAGACAGCACAATGGGCTCTGCCCTCCCAACACAGATAATTGCCTTGGATAAACTTTTCCTCAAAATTTGACAAAAAATAATCTGTAGAAATGCTGTGTATACTCTATATATTTATGGAGATAATGAGTCAGGTTTTCCCCTTCTTGTCCATCTAATATAATGTTGTTTCTTGGTCTTTGAAGACCATGGGTTTGATCAGTCCAGAGATGTAGCCCTTGAATATTCACATGCTTGGCACATTCTCCTGCCTTAGAGCAGATATGCATCACCCAGACTTCATAGGCATGTCTAGAAAGAGCTGTGGTGATCCACTGTGGTATCCACTGGGTATTCCCTGTGCAACCCAGGAAACTGCAATCTCCTGGAAACCCTACAGACAAATTAAAATGTCGTTCTTCTCTGATAGACTCTCTGGGGAAAGTGGTAAATGCATGATCTCTGCAGATATGGAGCTGAATGAAGCTGATAGGGGGTTCAGCTCCTTGTTCAGTGAGAAAGGTTGGAGGCACTGTCAGATTGTGAGTGAATGATGCAATTGTGGTGCCATGTTGTCAGGTTATATGGAATACCTGGAAGATTTTTTAGCAAGCAGAGAAACCAAGATTGATGGAAGAGATTTGTCTTTGTGACATAGAGGGGAGTGATGAATAAGTGCAAATGGTATTTTTTAATTATAAGAAGATGGTCTGATGAGAAATCCTGCAGGCTTTTGGTTGCACAGAGAAGGTACTACAGAGTGCCAGAAAATAATCAGTTTCAGATGAAATTCATCATCTAAGTAATTTTCTTTTTAAAAAAACTTGATCTATTATAGCCTCAAAAACAAACAAACAAACAAACAAAACTACCATAAGACAATATTTTGAGAAATACCCAGATATCCACTTCTCAATAATTTTATCTTACTGGCACCTTGCTGAATGAAGACCAGGCATAAAACCCCACTTTCTTCTTAATTCAAAGCTATTTCAAGCAGATTGGTTTAGTCTTGGCACAATCTGAGTGTATAAAATAAAATTACAAGTGACTTTATGCACACAGATACTCATGACCTTAAGCATAAAATGACTATTTCTATTCAGAATTGTATATTCAGGACAAAAAGAAAACCTAAATGTCATTGATGGAAAATTTTCAGCTGTGGTTTGGTTTACATTTCTGCCAGTCACACTGTTTGAAATGCAAAATCCAACTTTTTTTGTTATTTATCATATATATTGTGATGGTTTCCTCGGCTGGGGCATAGTAAGGTAATCACATAGGAGGACTTCAGAGATGAAACTTCAAAGAGCTCCGTTCTATTCATTCTGTATCAAGATAAAATTGAGAGCTTTCAGAGTTTTAAAATTACTTTGAGTAATTTTACTGTAGCAAATACACGTATATTCCAGGATATTGAATATCCTCACTTTTCTAGTATTTCCGTTATCTTGTTTTGACAGGAAAATCTCCAATACAGAATTTCCTGCTGTGTTCTTATGAAAAGGATTGGTTTCAATATATTTCTCTTGTCTACTAAAATCTTTCTTTTTTCTTTTACCTTTTTTTTTTTTTTGAGTGTGTGTGTGAAATTTCCTGGCAAGTTTAATGAATAATAAAATCCATGAAAGTTTGCATTCATATGGAAGAGATACTCAAAGCTTTCAATGTCTTTCAGCTATAGCTTGTATTACCAGTTCAATTGTAAGAGCTGGCAGGTAAAATATTTCTTTAGTCTTACTCAAATTACAATGTATTTGCACACAAAAATCTATCAATTTATAAATTTATAAAAAAAAAACCTCCGAGACAAGACCAAAGCTGTACAGTAGAATAAGAATTTAAAATGTTAACAATTTTGAAAATAACTTAATCCTTATAGTTTGCAAAGCCGTGGGCATTGTGCAGAGCTACCCAGCTGCAGCAGAACACTTGGCAAGAAGATTTGGATGCTAATACTGTAATTGTAGATAGTAAATGACCAAGAGTTCCTTTTCAATCTTTTCAAGCTATTCATGTAAATAAGAGGATTCTACGTGATTTTGCAATTATTTTAGGTGCACATTACAATTGGCCTGCTAGGATTTTTTTCCATAGTCCACCAAATTGAAAAAATGAATCTTCTGTCCTTTAACTTCTAGTGACAAACACCTTGATCTTCAAACTCGCAAGAAAAATGTAACTCACTAGGAAGTCTTTGCAGCTTCTAGAAATAGTAGAAAGCACCCTGGCAATGGAGAAGTACTTAAAGTTGTTGTTTGTACTTAAAGATACATCAGAAGGTGGTTTGAACACAGCACATTCAAGACTGTAAAGGTTAAGGTATCATTTTGGTTGCTTAATTCATTCAGCACTTTTATTTTAGTGGCGTCAGAATTCTTGATTACTGCTATTTTCTATTGAAAAACCTCATGCTCAGCTTGTCTGACTGTCATGGTTGTTCTGCACTTTCAAGGTTAGGGAGAATTCAGCGAGGCTGAGTGCTGTGCTGGTGCCCATTCCCATCTTTTCATCTCCAGAAGGCTCTGTATCACTTTTTAGAGGAGAATGCCCCGTGCAACACTTGATCCCTCTGCCTCCAGACAGTCGTGGTGTGCCTGCGTATTGTACTGTCAATGCTGGGGCTTGCAGCTTTTCAGGTAGAGAAACAGCCTGTAACTAACAGAATGTTCATTGCACTCTTCTTCTCCCACTTTGTTTTACATCTCAATTGCTAAAAAAAATAAGAAAAAAATATCGTGTATTTGATAGAATAGAAATATATATAAGTAGAGACATGGGCTGCTTCTCCTGATACATAAGCAGAGAAGTGTTAAAAGAAGAGGAAACAGTTGACTGATACCAAACCTGACTGTTCTTTAGCTCCAAGTGCTCTCCTTACTCCCACCTGCATTCTTCTGAATATTTTTGTTTGTGTAGTCCTTATCACCTCGAGGATTATATGATGATACTAAGGAATATAAAAACGTTTAGACTGCGAAGTTTAATCTAAACTTCATTTTTGTCTCATCCATTGCCCTTCAAATTCCTCTTCCAGAATAACAGGTGGCCATCTCATCACAGAATATGAGCAAGATTAGTCAAGTGTACACTAGAAAACAGCTTCCCTCATGGGAAAAAAGTGAGAGAAGGAGAATTGGTGAGTATTCAACTATACATCGAAACACAATATTGCAAGCTGGACTTGGGTAACCATTTTTTCACACCTAAGAGTTAGAAATGTACTGATCTTTAAAAAATTTTCTTTAAAAAGACATTTCAGAGAAATAAAAATGTACCTGTTAAATAAGATGTCGCAGCTAAATGTATTGTCTATTTTTTCCCCCACTGTCTTTCCTTCATGGTCTTCAAAGATTAGAGTACAAACTCTGCCTTAGAAGACAGATGCTGGTTTTTAGAAATGTTAAGGTGACGTTAATAATTTACTCTGCTTTGAAGATGGAAGGAAACATGTTATAGATGCTCATGCACAACATGGAGTGTAATGTGATCCAGGAGTGTTAACTCCTACAGGAAGTCTGACAGTTTTGTTAATCAATGGTTCATCAGCTAAACTCATAACCTCTGCCTCTCAGGGAAAAATGTTTTGCAGAATCTTGCCAAATCTGCAAAAATCTGTGAGTTAGAAGTAGATTACCTGAAATGTTTTGTGGACATGAAGGTATAGGAGACTGTGAAGCTTTTTTAATTTTTATTTTGTACTTTTCCTGAGTAGTACAAAATAAATCATACAACACCTATCTCTGAGTTAGCCTCCTTGACTGAAGCTATATTATTTAATATATTAAATTTCTCAAGAATATTATTGACAGCCTACTGCTATGAGTTCTCCTTGGTTTTTGTTAAGTATTTGTGGCAAGACATCTATGGGCATTTCCATTACAGTAATACTGGGGAAAATTTCTTCCACTCTTAAGTTTTTCTCTTGCCTTATACTGCAGGGGGAGAGGTTTCACATACTGATTTTAAAAAGCAACATTAGCCACAATAATTTTTCACTTGCTTCAACCTCTTTCTACCAGTTCTGCTGACCATCACCTCTTTATATGGAGAGGTTCTAATATGGGAAAGAGATGTATTTCAGCACAGCTGCTCTCCTTTCATCAGCAAGGATGATGCATGACTTTCCCTTGAGTGCAGGAATAAGTCAGAAGATAAATACCCCATCATGTAGCCTCTGCACAGGCCTATATCTTCATACAAAGCATTTCAATCATGTTAACTTGGTTTTGAAGAAGTATTTCTAAAAAATGAGAAAAATATTTCTAAAAAAACCCTCCTAAGGGGTTTTAGGTACCTCCTAGAGGTACCAAATACCTTATTGTAAAGATATATCTGACAAAAAAATTTCTTCTACAGTTTGTGAAATTGTGTTTTCCTAGGGAGAATTTGACAAAAAGATGGTCAGAAATGATTTGTCTGAAGTTTTGAGATACTGTGAGTACTCTATATTTCCCATTGGAATTCAGTATGTCCTGCAGCTGGCCAGTTCAAGTAAGTGGCTTCTTGTAAATTCTTTACGATGGTACAAAATTTCACCTGCAGGTGCTGCAAGTTTTGGGCTTTTTGGTTGTTGGTTTTTATTCCTTTTCCTTGCATGAATAAGAAACTACTTCTTCTTAGAAATATAGTCAGGATAAACCTTACCTGACGTTGATGATCTTTTTCAAAACTGAGCATTTTATTGCTATACTTGAAATAAAATATGTATTTTCAGAATTCCACTGTGTCTAAGAATGATGGAATATAATCCCATACTATTTTAAATATCCTTTAGGGGGTGCAGAACAATTTTGTGGCAGGTCTGCACTTGCAGATGCCTCCAGGCAAACATTAACCCCTTTGTACACTCAGCCGTGTTTGTGGTGTTTGCCTTCCAACACTCTTGAACACTCAGTGCAGAAAACTTTTAGAAACATTCAGAGATGAAAACATTCTTAGATGGTTGTTTGTAGATGAAACAGGATGTGAGAGATGCCACTGGCAGCTTCTCCTGCAGCACACTTTATTAGTCCCCTCTTGTGTTGTACTGACATATGTAGGTGTTGTGAACAAAAGCCAGCCTAAACATGAGTTGTCCTAACTTTGACAGTCACAGCTGGGGGATTCTTGTGGACAGTGCTCTTCTTTGGAGGTTATGGTTAATTTTATGTATTAGCAGCTCCAAAGAATGCTTTTGAAGTCCAACTTTATTTAGTGAGGGAAACCCACATGTAATTGATGCTTTTGACTATTTAATGACCTCCGTGTGGTTTCTCTTGATCATAATTTTTTTTGCATGCCTTGCCCCAGAGAGCTTTCCTTCCAAGCTGCATCTTTGAGAAGGTGGTCTCTTTGAGCATCTTACCACACATGGGACTTGCTTTCCAGTGTTAGCTCCTTGCAAATGCCATCAATTCCTCAAGGAAAATCATCTATCACGTGTCACTTAGGTCACATTCCTAAGACAGTGTGACTAAGACCAGGTATTTTTAGTCATTTGCTCAGTCCCCATCACTATGGTAACAGGATATTTTGTGACTGTGAGACAGGTTTTTGTCTTATATCCTAGATTTGGGAGGCTGTTGCTACTTTTCACCATGTTCACAGACACACCAGGACAGGTTCATGCTTCCCTAGTCATTATTTAATTTATTTAGAGTGTCTTAAGTGTGAAGTGCTATCAAGACTTGTTTGACCATTTGAGGCAGTGTAGGCTTCTAATGCATTTTGATTTTAAAACTCTTCTAAATTGTGAACATGTAAATGATGAATAATTGCTAAAACACAGATATGTACCTGAGTCTAAAGGGCACCCATAAAGTGATTTGTAACATGGAAGAATTTTGAATAAATTCCACTTATCTGCAAAGTGCCTCTCTTCCTCAGTTTTATAATATAGATGTCATAATTTCTGAAGACAGGTTGTGATCAGAATGAAACCTTGCTAAATTGCTTGGGAGAGACACTGCAACTGGTTGGATGTTTGGATTCCCTGAATACTGATTTGATGCAATCATACTCTGATGCAAAAGCATTCCATAGAATCAGTCTGCCTGTTCAGGAGTAGAAAGACAAGAAAGAAGAGGTTTGTGTGTCTAGGCAGAATGGTGGAGACATCTGCTGATGGTTACTGAACTTCTTCAGGTTAACACTGTGTCCTGCATGGACATGAACTGATCCATGGAAGATTAAAACAAGAAAAGGGAGCATGTGGCTATTTAGTCTGAGCGCAGGTCAAAAAAAAATATTCACATCTCTTGAAAATTTTCCCATCTCATTTTACTCTTACTGGTTTTGCTGGTTTTTTTTCTTTGTTTCTTTGGGTTTTTTTGTTTTAATTGAAGCTAGATAATACTGAAAAAGCAGTGCCCAGATGTTAAATGTCCTATTGATTCTCTATTTTCAGTCATGAATGAATGCTGTCTTTGGTTAATGATAGTTTAGACAGGAAATGCTTGAAGATTTTTAGTTTTGCATATTCTCTTGTGAGTTTTAATTACATCAGTACCATTCATAACTACAAAATGATCTGCTTTTTTTTTAAAGCTTAGACACCAAAGGTAGTAAATTTATCAGAATAAAACCAAAATATTCATAGCAAAATGCTGATGTTCATCATTAAATAGCAAAGATCTTACTGTCAAAATAAGAAAGAAAAAAAAAGAAATATATTAAAAATACTATGAAATGTGCATGAGAAAAATAGATGGGATTAAAAAAAAGAATGTATGATGCTGTACTTACACTGTTTTGAGTCTCTGTTTGTACAAGCAGAGCTGGTATAACCATTTGACCAAATCAGACTACAGTGATGGCACTGTCAGGAACTGAAGAGGAGAATGATACTTGGAGTGGACTCAGGAATCCTGAAAGGAGGCTTGTACAGACAAACATATTTGTGATTTCCTTATGAAATCTGCTTTTCAGCTTCTGGGAAACCAAGGGAGCTTCCTTTAGGTCAGATGAACATAACTACAGATGATCCTCTAGATGTGTCTATACATATCCTGTTCCCCACAGTGTAAGGGAAAGTCAGTGACTGTGTTATCACCCAGCACATTGCTGGCTGAGGAGTTAGGAACTGCCTAGAAATAATTGAATGAATTTCCATTAGTGGTGAGGTTTAGCTGCTGGCTTTGTGAAAAAGCCAATTAAAATTAAGGTCGTAGTGCGGTGATTTTGAGATTTCATACACAAATAATGATGCTATTTCATAATGTTTCAAGCCAATTTGTGCTGCTACACCATTCTGCTGTTGAAAAGCAGAACGCCATGCACTATGCAGTCAGGAGAAAGCCTCAGTGCAGCACTGCTGTACTTTGCTTGAATATAACAGGAAAAATAGAGGTAGTGACCCAATCAATTTTGGCCTAATTCTTTGAAGCATCCATTGACATCGTAGCTAATTGTCATGAAAAATATTTATTGAAAGGGTTTTTTTGGAAATTATTATTGTAGCCAATATTTAAACATACCTTTTTTTCCTCTGGTTGATTCAAAGTGCTGTATGTTCTAGTCAGGTAAACTTTTACATTGAGTAAAACTTTACCTGAATAGAGGTAAACTTTTTCAGAGGAACCATACATGCCTGGAGGTTCGGTATTGGGTGTGCTAGTTATTTTGCTTCTTTATTTGCTGAAGAGACCAGCCATAATATCTTGGTATTTGCTGTATTCTGCAGTCACTGAAATTACTGCTATTAATGATGTTTGGGGCTGGATTGGGGAAATAGTTGTAGCTGTTTATATGTTGTGAAGGCAAACTGTTCACAGTTGCAGCATCCTGATAATTGGATTGTTTTCAAATAACATGTAAACACAGTAAGGATTTTCCCTGCAATTGGGCCTTCGGAGTTGCTTCTACTAAAATCCATATTTTTTTCATTTTTGTGTTTGCGATCCTGATAACTGGTCCTGTATTTACACAAAATATTTTGTGTTTAGGCTAAGAATATGCAATATTTCATAGAATTTGAATAATTGCCTTTAAGCCATCTCAATTTATATTGGCCTTGCCTCATTGCAGGTTTTTCTGTATTTGCAGGGAGGCAGTAAACCATCTCTTCATTTAAGCACAGAAATGCCTAGATTTTTCATTTATTTAAATTTTCAAACATATTAGTGGGAGGCAAGGTTTTTGTGGGAGCTTTTAGGTTGCAGGCTGGTCTGGCTTGAACTGAAAAAACAAATGAGAGTGCAAAACAGTGATCTCTGAGAGACATCTCAGAGCAATGTATCCTCATTAAAGCCAATGCCAATTCCCTCTCAAGCTGCAGACAGGCAGGAGAGATGCAGGAGGTCCCTGGGATTTGATTTTTGCATGAAGCTAACAGAGGATATTAGAGCAGTCCCTCGTCTCAACCTGTGGTTCAGGGCTTGACTCATGCTGAACCTTCAGCAGTTTTCAGTCCCACTGGCAATTCCATGATAACTGGTGCTTGTTGCTGGGACTTTTGGAAAGCTCTCATGGTTTTGGAGGTTCAGCTCAGAAATGGCACTGGCTGACTGGAGCTCTCACCAATGCATCCTGCAGTTTTTTCTCTCTCAGTTCTTCCTTACTGTGGTTTACATGTGTAACTATGCATGAATTGTTAAATAAACAATACCTAACAGCAATTTCTCTTGCAGTCATACCAGAAAAGCCTTATTTATAGAGCAGGACCCCTCTGTGTTGAGTACCCTGTGCATTCTGAAGAAAAATATGCTTCCTGCATCACTGGTGGAAAATTGCCTCCTCAAACTGTTTATTTTTTGTTAAACAAAATCTTAAAGCACAAGCAGCAGAAAGCTGTGCAGACTGCAGTAGGAACAAGGGTGTAATAGCTCTCATGCATCTGGCAGACCACAATACTCAGGGGTTTCTCCCACAGTACTGTTGTTTAATAATGTTCTCCACACCTATGCAATAATGAGCCCTGAGGGAGATGAAGGTTATCCTTATGACCATTTAAACCAAATATAACATCAAGAAATTTAAATTCCACTGTGTAAGAGCTCTGCAAGAGAGCTAGTGATAATGAACAGATGCATTAATAAAATGTCTTAATAGGGCTATTGTAAAGCTTTGCATTTCATCCATAATGGTTTCTGGATCAAGGCTAAATGCAAATCTATCTAATGATTCCTTCAGGTCTTTAAGACTGTGGGTCATTCACTGTCAACTGCAGCAAAAGGAAGTAAAATACACAGAGTATACTCTTCTCCTTGACTGCTGATCCTCTCCCAAAATAATTACAGATTAGGATGGGTTTAAAAGGTTAAAGAACTCCCACAACATCTGGAATGTTTGTCAACAAGCATGCAAGAATCCCTGCAGGATGCAAAAGCTATCTAATCAATGTTTGTTCAAACCTTACACATTATATATAAAGAAAAGCCCGTGTGTCTCTTTTTGTTCCATTTTTAAAGCAAGATAGAATTCATGCTTAAGAACTTAATTTGCGTGCATATTTTGCTCTTCGCTTATGATCACTATGCTCCTCCTGGGGGTGGCAAATAGAAAATACAATTTGGGTTACCCACACAGGCCAGAGTACCCTAGTCCAGCCACCAACCCTGCTTTAAACATGGTTAAAATGTTATTTCTTTTTGACAGTAGTAACATTCCAAGGCATCATTATGGCTTTATTAATAATATTCTAAAGCATCATCATGTCTTTATTAAGATGTTTTGATCATATGTTGAGAACTAAACAAAATAAATATCCTACTTAGCTGATGAAGAGAGTTTTTTCAGGTCTGTTCATATTTTGTATCACATTCAGAATTAATCTAAAAATCTATGTAAGAGCAACCATACTTCCTCCTTAAAATTCTCTTTTGCTACAATGTCTACAGAATAGTTGACAAGAGTTGAACTAGCAGTGTGCTGACACTGCTGCCTGTCATCCAGGCTGATGCTGTCTTTTTTTTATTCTCCTGTACTGTCTCTTCCTGCTATACCTAAACTATAAAATCTTGGACTGTTTTTTTGTTCCAACTTAGAATCTGGCACTGAGGGTCTCATTCTGTGCCTAGGGCTCCTGAGCACTATCCTTACACTTACAGATTGTACAAATAATGGTGCAGTGTCAAATCTGCTCTAAAGAAAAATGGGGTATGTTTAAATTTAAGGGATGGATCTTCTCTACACCCATACATAGGGTATAGGTCCTTACGTTTGACTGTTTTCTATGCCAACTGCATCTCCCTATCCCCAAATACAAGAAGGATGATTCCTCTTACAGAGAATCCAGTGGCAGGTTGTGAGTGGGAAGCACAGCAGGCTTACAGTACTCATCCACCAGTGTAAGGCGAGAAGTGGAAACAGAGCAGTTTTCTTCTGAGACCATCTGGCTGAAAGGACCTCCTTTGGACCAACATTTTTCATTACAAGGGATTATCTCAAATCTGTGGGGTGTAACCTCCTTACTGAAGCTTAGGATGGGTTTTTTTCCTCCTCTCTCCAATAACATCATTTAGGGTCACTGAAATAGAGTGGCTTGATCAAATTTCCTTCTTGTCCTTTAGCAATTTGGTCTTTCCCATGCCTAGAAGGAGATTTCTTATTGCAAGCTTTCAGCACTTGAAGGCAGTCTACAGGAAAGAAAGGGACAAACTTTGTGCTGGGCTATTGTGACAGGACAAGGAGTAATGGTTTTAACAGAAAGAGGGTCAATTTGTATTAAATACAAGGAAGAAGCTATTTTTATACAATGAGGGTGGTGAAACACTGGAATGGGTTGCCCAGAGGGGTGGTGGATACCCTATGCCTGGAAACAAGATCAGGTTGGTTGGGCCACCACATTACTCGATCCAGTTGAAGATGTCCCTTTAAAGGTCCCTTCCAACCCAAACCATTCCACCAGTCTATGATTCTATGATTTACCATGCTACATCCTTTTCCACCTGGCAGTTTGTGTTTTCATTAATGTCACTACAGGGAATTTCTACTTTTATATAAGCATTTGTGTCTCAGTTTACTGATATATTTCATGCATAGTAAGTGCAATTCATTCCCTTGACATGATAATACACACATCTTAACAGCTTTTTAAAGGAATAAGTAAATTAGCATATGTGCCATGCTGAAATGGTTAACAAATAACTATAATGCTGTTTTGTGTATTTTGCATTTGCATTCCACTTGTGTCTTAATGGCACTGGCTGTTTAAACTTTTTTTTTCTGTAGATTTTGACTTTAGTCCCTTAAATGGAGGAACTGCTCTTTAGGGCTCACCAGTGCTGATGGAACAAGTTCATCACTTCACATACTTGAATAGCAGCATATCAGTTAAAACACCTCAGGATGACACTTGCTCTTTTTGCTGTTGTGTTGTTGACTGCTCTTCTGATGGTTGTTCTCTACAGCAGAAATGTTTCCTGCTGCCTAGTCAGTTTTCCTCATTTTTGAACATTTGATTATTTCTTTCCAAATTTACTACTGTGCACTTGTCTTTATTGAATTTCCTCTTATTGACTTTGGGCCATTTTTTCCAATTTATCAAGACAATTTTGAGTTTGAGTGCTCTCCTGTAAAGTGCTTGTAAATGCTTCCAGCATGGTGTCACCTACAAGCTCTATTAAGTGACTTCTCCATTCCATTATCTTGGTAGTCATTAATGAAGATATGGAAGAGAACCAGACTTAGGACAGTCCTGTCTGAGACCTCACTTGATATTTCACCTCAGTTTTGTCAGGAAAGTATTTATCCACCCTTTAAGTCTGATATTTTGATCCATAGTGAGAAAAAATGAATCAGCAGAGAATATGAGCTTCAAGATTTGGTAGCTATTAAGAGATTCAGAAATTCTGGAGTAGAATAGCAGCATGTGGAAGAGAAATTATTGCTCACGATTTATTGCTACAAATACGTCTTTTACATGTTTCAAGAAGGTTTATTCTTCAATAGTATATGGAAAGATTTATCACTGCAGTATTCTTGGTCAGAAATACATATATTAGGTTATGAAAGTTTGAAGAACTTGCTGGCTGCAAACAGATGGACCATACCAATTGATTCAACTACCTAATGCCTATTAAAATATGTGTTGTCACACTTATATTTTGCATTGCAGTATATACACAGTACAATGTATCTACACAGGTACATGGATATGTATTTCTATACATATAGAATATAAAAGTTGAAAATTTGCATAATATATCTTGAAATTTAAAAAAACCCCCATATCTGGTGAAAGAAATCCCTTGTTACACAGCAGAAAATGTGAATATTCACAAGTTCCCATACTCAAAGATGTCTTGACAGGGCAATAAATATAAAGAGTTTAAACACCTTTCTTGATAACTATGAACACAGGATCATTCTAATATGCAGTTTATGTACTACTCCATTGATTATTATACAGTGTCATCTCTTTTTCAGTAATTTTTATGCATACTTAGAAAGTGCAAAATTTCTTATACAGCTATGTTGTAGACAAGTATATATATTATTCTCATTTCTTAAATGGAGAAATAAGGAACAGTTGAAGTTATTTGTCTCTGATTTGTCTCTGAATTGGTGCTAGAAATTTAGGCAGAATTACTTAAAATTGACTTCAAACAGATTCTTATGCTCATACTGAACAAATAGGTGCTAAGGAGCAGCTGATTTTTTTTAATGTCTTTTACATGTGTATTCACATACATAGTCATACTTAGTCCTTTCCTCCAGAAACTTACCTAAAACATGTTCTCAATTTCTTGCTGCCTCTTGAGGCAGAGGCTACTCAAAAAAAAAAAAAAAGTCCTTGAATTCTTTCTTGCAATAGAGAATATGTGCAAGAGGTTGATTAAGTTAAAAGGATTTTCAACAAAATCTGACTTGCTTTTTTAAAGCAAAATATTTGCCAAAGTAGGGCATTTACCTAAATTTTTAATAGAGTCCTAAAATCTTAACATTGGGTTTTTTCTGTTATATTTTGATAATTTGACACATTTTAGGCAAATTACACTCTATCAGTTAAAAAACATTCAAAATTTTCATAGTTACAAAAAGCAGGAGCACAGGGTCTTTGCCGCATTAAAATTACTTTACTGATTATGTTATTACACAGATATTTTTTTCAGTTGAAAGAAGTGACAAAAAAGCCCCTTCACATTGTAAAATGGAAAAACTAATGTTTGTAGTGAAATGTTTTTAACTGTAAAATTTGTCTATACAACTTTATATTTAAAATAACAGAATTGTTGTATCACCTTGACAGTTTGTTTGCAGTATTTCCTTACATTTCTCCTTACTTCAGCAAAGGAAGTCTTGGTTTTATGCTGCTACTTAAGTTATTTGAGTAACAGCCTTTTGCTATTTTAAATGTCCTCTTACATGTTTCTATAATCTATTGCTGCATTTAAAGTTCTCTTAAGTATATGGTATAAAATTAATCAGTCATTTGATTTACATAGTTATGCTCCCTTTTTTTTTTTGTACAACAGCATTCTATAAAGTCACTGATCCACCATTCAAAAATAAAGTAAAAAAACCCCAACTCATATAGCAAATTTATGTGCAAAATCATTGTATCAACCATTTCTGATATCAACAACTGATTTCTATACAAACCATTTCCTTTAACCTGATGTCCAGAAGAATATTTTATAGGCTAAGATTCTGCCCCTTTCACACCTGGTTTAAAAATGATACAGCTACAAAAACACTTAATTAGAGTGCCCAATAATTATATGAATTCTATCATTTAAGCATTCTGTGTATTGGGACTTATCAAGAGCTTTTTTTTTCCTTGTGGATCATGACCTGTTTGCATTCTAGAGTAGTAACTCTATAGGAACTAGTTTTACTCTATATAGTGAGTAATGATTTCTTTTTTCTCTAAATTATGTTTTGCATTCTATTCAGCAGAAGGATTGAATATTGTTATTGGATTGAATACTGTTTTCTTGTTATCAACTGCTAAAGCTGCCTGATCAAAATAAACACATAATATTGTCTTTATAATTCCCCTAGAGAATTACCAGCTCTTCTACCAATGTGGGATTTCACCATCAGTGTTTGTGTTTCTCCTAAAGAAAGCAGACTTGGCTGTCAGTTTTGAAGATGAGTAACTTCTAGGTTTTCTATTATTTGTTTTGCTGGGATTACAGTGGTCTCCATTCTGCTATTCTATCTGAAATTGAGTTTTAGTGTATTTTTGCTAATTTTGTCTGTCACCTAGCAAGAAGGGGACAT
This sequence comes from Camarhynchus parvulus, assembly GCF_901933205.1. NCBI lineage: Eukaryota > Metazoa > Chordata > Aves > Passeriformes > Thraupidae > Camarhynchus > Camarhynchus parvulus. The sequence goes on along the minus strand of NC_044574.1, from coordinate 58,579,020 downwards.
CTCATATCATGACCATCATTACTGGAGTTTTCTCCTCTGGCTCATGGATTATTATTCTAATTTCTTTAAATTGTGCTGAAAGTTGCATATCTGCGGTAATTTATTTTGAATCTATTTGAAACTGCTCCCCAGGCATTGGATGCCTTTGTGATAACCATCCAATTTCTTGAAACAAAGTCTCTGGAACAGATGTGGAGGATAAGATTTAAGATGTCTCTCTGCTGTAGTTCAAGACAGCACCTCTGTCCAGTCTCTGTGTGGTAGATGACTGAGTACTGTAGAGTACCCATCAATAGCCTGCAATCTCTCAAAGAAGTCACCAACACTATAGGCTAGAAACTGCAGTTAATATATTTTTGCCACTTAAAAAACTGTGAGAAATTGTGAGTTTCTGCATTTGTATATCAATAAATGTTTCTTGTTAAATGAAAGAGAAAATGCTATTTCCCATACCCTAGTTATCCTAGTTTTTTATCTGGGAATATGCATTAATGGCTGTAGCTCTTTTGTTAGAAAATATTGAAAATATTCCAGACTAAATGATTAAGTCCCAAATAGATATTTCCTTTGAAATGGTGTTGTCTTCTAAATATACAGACAGGCCCTTGCTTGTAGTGCTTAAACCAGAGGCCAGGGACATCAATAAAAAAACTGATTTGAATTAAGCTCATCGCTCCAATTAATTGTCCTAGTCATAGGATTAGAGACATGAGAGCAACTTTCATTTAAGCGTTGGCATAATACTGTCACATTGAGTTAAATATTTGTGTGAAAGTAATTAAATAATGACTTAAGTCACCTATATCTCTGTTTTGAAACAGCTCGTGATTGAACCTCTCTAAAAATTCAGTTGAAAGTTTTATGTTAACAGAATGAATACATTTACTAAATATGCTTTTGATATTTGGTTTTTCCAGTAGTGGAAGGCTATTTGAATGTAACAGAAAGGGTCTAGGTAAAACCCTGATAATTTGAAATTGAATGTTTTGTTAAAATCTGTATCCTGGGGAAAAAAAAAAAGAGACCATGTGCATTACACAGATTCACTTATGCTCCACTCCATTAGATTCTGTAGAAAAAATTGTAGCAAAGTCCCTGGAAAATTCTTCTATCTTATGAAGTTTTATAATTTTTATCCATATTTCTTGGTCAAAGAGAAAACTGGCAATCTCTAATGACAAAGTATTCTGGCAATATTCTGTTTTATTGATGGTTTGAGCAATGCCTTTTCCAGAACTTCTCTAAAAGCACTGGGGGAAAAAAAAGTCCTATTACATTGGTTCTCCCTTTCCCTTGAATATGGAGCATTTTGAGCAATACATCATGCAAAAGAAATCTGCATCTACACTTTCTGTTTTTAAATATATTGTCAGTGATAACATAATAGATCCTGAAATGTACTGGCCACAGATATAATTATAGAAATGACAGGGAAAGGGTAAAATGCAGAAAATGGAGATAACTACCCAAAATTGTCTGAATATGAGTCCTAGTAAGTAAATAGATTTTGTGGTACAAGATGTACAAAGGATCAATTTGGAGCAATATGAAATTCTTTTATTCTTTCAAGTTCAGCCCACATACAATTAAAACTTCCCAAGCACTATCACCTGCAGGAAATTTCATTCAAATAGTGAAAAAATTGGCATGGAACTTATCTTCTGACAGTTTCAAGTGCAGAAATTTCTCTAAATTTAGCGGATTACTCTTCATAACCTTGGTTCTGTCAAATACAAACATACATTTGTTTACAATTTCTCTTCAGAATTCACCATAACATACACAAATTTGAAGTTATCTCTTAATCTCTTCCCCCCAGCAATACCAGTTATGTTTGCTTGTAAATCTCACTTTGGTTGTGGTAAAGCAAGCACACAGAATTATTGTACTTTTTTCCTAGCTGGTGTAACTCCTTCTTCCCTTCAAATGAACATAAAGCTGAGGAAGGTAACTGCTTAAAAGTTCACAAAAAGTAATGGAACACGGTGCTATATGGATAAACTGAGATGGAATAAATCATGTAATAGCTGTTTCCCTGACAAAACCTTTGACTGTAGGCTTAGGAGAGGCAGCTCATATTTGTTTCCCATTTGCCCATTCTCCAAAGTGTGATATTTCCTATAGAAAGAATACATTTCAGCTTGAACAGTTTTCAAAATACTATAAACTATATTAACAATAAATATGTAGAAGTGGCTGAATTGCTGAAAGCTGTTCAATCTTTCAGGCTATCAAAATGTCCTTTGTAGAATATGGTGAGGTTTGGATGGTTTTACTGCACATTAAATACAAAGCCATATTTTAAGATGTATGCCAGGCCCAGCATTAGACCTTCCTCTCTTCAAAAGCCATGTCAAAGTTCTCATTAACTGATAGTGGGTGATTAGGGAATAACCTGGGAGACTCAGAATCAACTCCCCTATGCCATCTATGTGTTTTCCATCATCCTGCTGTCCTTAGTTAATTTAACATGGGAGATGAGGTCAATATATATGAAGAAAGAGCTAAAACTTTGAGGTTCTGGTGTCTTTTGCTGGTTCATGTCACAACCTGAGTGTTATTTAAACATCTATTTTTTCACATTTAATACTGGGTAATACTCTAGAGGCCTCCATAAAACAGCTAATGTTCCCTTTGGCATCGAAATCCACTTACCTTAACTGACTTCTGTTATACTTCAACCTGATTCTCAGAGTCACAATGGTAATATTCATTTTAATGTCCCAATAGACTCTTAGTATTCATCAAATATTTGATTTACATTTCTAATAAGGCTTATGGAATGCAGAGACATGAAACCCATACTCTGCCATGATTCTAACTAGTGTCTCTTTCATTAACACTGAGAATTATTTCTCAAAAATAATTAAAATCTGTAATTGAATATACTAGAATAATTTTGGAAAATTAGTTTAATTATTCTAGTGCTTCTATTTGGAAAGATCACATAATTTATAATGAGAGAATAGGCAAATTTGAATTTGCTCTCACAGAGTCCTTTTGTTTATACTTACCTTTAAAGAAAACATATATACTTGAAATGCCTGCATAGAAACATAGTTACAATGTAGATGCTTTGTAGAATTCTACTGGAAAAAGGTCAGTCTCAGAATTATTTCAACAATGAATAGGCTTGTTTTCCCCTTCAGGAATTTGTTGTTTTTTTATTTTTTTTCTGTATGTGTCCTGCAACATAAAAAAGTATTCTTTAAGTAAGCTGACTCTTGCATATCAGCCTCCCAGTACCTGGAGGGAGCCTATAAGAAGGATGGGGAGTATTTGCAAGGGCAAGAAGTGGCAGGACAAGGAGGAATTGTTTTCAACTATGAGAGATTAGGTTTAGCCTGGATATTAGGAAGAAATTATTTTCTGGGTGGGTGGTGAGGCACAGCACAGGTTGTGGCTGCCCCATGGCCCATGCCTGGATGGATGGGGCTCTGAGCAAGCTGGTGCAGTGGGAGGTGCCCCTGCCCATGACAGGGGAGTCAGAATGAGATGATCTCTAAGGTCCCTTCCAACCCAAACCATTCAGTAATTATGTGATTTAGGCACAGTAGATCTGAATACAAAAATGAATCATACATTCTAGATGAAGAATACTTATACACCAGAAATCACTTCCCTGTGTGAACAAACACAAGACTGCTACTCCAGTAACTAGGGGATGGATTGGAATGGTTACAAATTCCTGGCATATTCACACTTTTCCAAGTATACTGCTGCTGTATAGGCAACTGCCAACCCTTGTTAGGGTTCATCAGTGGTTTCCAGGGCAAGAAAGTAAGGAAGTTTGTGGTTCATCATGAACACAAGGTCTGAAAGCTGGCCATAAACATCTGGCCAGCATTTTCCAGCTGCTACGCATCATGCTGAGTTGTGGGACTGAATGATGTTTTGACCATTATAAACATATGAAGAGAACAGAAAAAAATGTGCTAAAATAAGACCTGAACTAGAAAATTTGGAGGAAAGATAACTGGATTGAAGGATTCCTGGTTGCTCAGATTTCCCACTGCCTCAGGAACCCCAGTAAGTTCTTTGCCAAGATGCCAGAAGGTTTCTGGCTAGGGGCCTGATCCCAGCAAGAGTTATATATAAATTCTCTGATGGAGAATTGGAGTGTTGTGGTGTGGGTAAGCACAGGGCACCTCTCATTCATAACCAGACCGATTGCTGGGGTTTTTTTTAAGTGTGGGTTAGAGCAGTAGTTTGGACTTGTAAAATTCTAAATGTCTCGTGTTTGTTACTTTAGGGGCTGCTCTTGTTTTGTGATGGAATTTAGTTTGTAGCACTGCAGGGTTAGCTCTTCAGCCCGGGCAATACCACCATGTCAGCACACATGTGGAACCTGGGCTAATTAGCCTTGCTTGGAGGCATGGCTAATTAGTCCTGACTTAACACGAATCTCACGTTTCTGAAAGCTGAGCTGGTAATGCTGCATGATACATGTCAGCCTACTAATTCATCCAGAGGTCTCTGTGGGCTCTCTGAGCCGGCTGAGTCACCAGCTACGCCCTCACCTGGCTCCTTTATGGGAGCCCTTATGGCACAGAAGCTCTTAGACTTTCACCAGCTTTAACCTCAAAGGACTGACAAAGGTGTCCAACACATTTTCCTTATTCTAAAGTTTATTTCCACACTCAGTCTGCCAAGTTTTCTGTTCTTTAGCTCATGTCAGAGGCCCGTTTGCTCATACAGTCTCCCATACAGTGTAGATGCAAGAGTCTCCCAAGCTTTTTGTTCTTCTCTCTCTTGCTGGCTCTGGCAGGTGGATCTTCAGTGTCAGAGTCCTCTTTCCACTCCTGACAAGGCCCCAGGCTCTGTGCAGGGTGCAGGGCACATTATTCATTACTGCTCCCACCTTTCACACTTTGGAGCAATGCTGAGGTCCAACTGCTGAACCACACAGCTGCCATGGGTGTCCTTTGCAGCATCCTTTACCAACCATGTATCAGGAAAAGTGGGATCAGATCTTTTTGTCTAAAGGCAATTATTTTCTGCAGCAGTGATACAAGAAGAAAGGGTTAGAATCTGTTTGATTCCCCGTCATTTGAGTCTGTTTCAAATCAATGGCTGATATTTTGTCACCTAGCCTTGCTCAGTTTCATATTTGGCTCCTGCTAACTGTATGAAAATGTTAGAATGAGGCTCAGGAAGGACAAATAAAACTCTGTGAGGGGAAGATGGAGTGCATGGCAGGAGAGGAATAGTAGATGATTTCCTTGTATTCTTCCCTCCAAGCAAACAATGTCAAGTGGTTGAATTACTTAGTAAATGTTACTCTTTTCATCAGGTCTTATTCCACACATTTTACTGAAGTGAATAGTGATTAGTAATAATAAGTGAGATTTAATAAGTCTTATAAAGATAATCTTTCATGTAAAGTTTGCTGACTTATCCCCAAAAGAGCTATTATAATAGCTGTATAAAATCACTTTTTTCTGAAAGAAATACTAGGGTTCAGACAGGTGGGGCAGCATGTGTGCATGGGGGGCAGAAAAATTATTTTATTTTTGTCCTATTATTTCAAAAAGGAGATAACTGAGTAACGTGAGAACTCTTGGAGCTGTTTAGCACTTTCCCTGTTCATGCCAGAGAGAATCACACATTTACTGCTAATGAGCAGAATGCAGCTTTATGACTTTGTCTGAATATTTTCCCTGAGATGACTTCCTTTACCACTAAAATCATTGGCAGGGCCCCTCCAGTTGGTTTTAATGAGGAAGAATTGGACCTTTAATAAGCATCATGGTCACGTAAGCTTGGGGTTTGTTTTTTTAGCATCGTGCTTTTTAAGTGTTTTTAGTTACTGCCTGCAGTGTATACAGCTGTGAACTTGGATAATAAATAAGGATTATTTCTATGAAGAAACCTTTGGCAGCAATTTTTGCTTTGCTGAGGTAAGCTGTTAGTCATCTGCCACCAAAGGGTAATCAGCTAGATTTTAAATATTGCTGTGTCTTTCTACTTTTACTGTATTTTTGATTAGTCAATAAATACATGTTCAGTCTCTTTCCAAAGCCCAGCAATCAGTGTAGATGCAAGATACATTGCTGAAAAGGAACAAACCAACACCAGCTAGCTTTTGCTTGTTCTAAGAGAAGGTCGGGCTCACTTGGAAATTAGTGGAAGTTGGTAAAGCTTCATTATAAAAAACATCACAACCAAAAAATGGTGTTGACAGGTGGTAAAGTACATTCTCGAGACTGAATAAACTTATTCATTGATGGTAAAAGTGAAGCCAGAGAAACTGCACTCCCTGATATGAAGGGTGAATTTGAGCTTTGGCACCCTGCAGGCAAATACACTGCAGATTCCAGAGCCTAAATTTAGGCTTTTAAACCCATTTATCGGAACATGGCAGATTTTTAAAAGAGCCTAGTATGGAGTCAAGGAGAATGTCTTGTATAATAAAATAAATGTAAACATAAGACAGGAATCATGGGCTTCTATTCTTGCTTTTCATGAAATAATTCAGATCCAGACATCCTTGCCAACCTAACTCTCCCCCTGAATCCCCAAACAAACAGTGCTGTAAAAGTCTAAGAAATTGCAACAAAATAGACTGCGTAATTGAGTTTTTTTGGCATATTGAGTAAATAAAAATGGCAAAGGCCTGACATAGGGACCAATAGATATATCCTGGCTTCCAGGTAGAGGGTAAGGAAATAAGCTGTTTGGGTTCTTACTTACACTGCAAAAAAGAGAGAGTTATTAGTTGCATTAGAGGCAAACTGGGTGTGAGCCTTATTCAGTCACTGGATATATTGCAACAAAACACCAAATAAAAAATAGTGGTTTAGCCATATCTAAAAAACTGATAAATCAGGAACATGGTGTATCAGCAGGTATTTTTCAGCATCTCTGCTATTTTTTGCTTCTGATATGGATGCAGAGAAGGTTGTGTGCATTATGCAGATGACTTTGGTTCAAATTTGGTTTGAATAAATCCCTACTTGGTATTTTTGCTTGTAAAGATTGCTGATAGCAAAGGATTGGGTTGCATAAAATTTCTTCACCTCAATAAAGCAGTTCTTGCTCTAAAAGACTTCATTCCTTGGAGTAATCAAGATCTTATTTGTTATCATGTAGCAAAGTCTTTCTCTTTTGCCCCCATCTCAGTAAGAGGAATTTTCAGTTAGAAAGTAAATAGATAACACAGAAACTGCTGTTACACAAAACAATCAGATTTGACTGTACACTCCTGAAAGACATGAAACTGTGAGTGCTTTCAGGCCCATTGACAAAGCTGTCAAGAGAAACTGCTAGAATATTCTGCTTCCCAGGTGTCAGTCAGGTGTGTAACACAGGAATGCGTGATTTTCCACTGCTGTGTCTTCAGCAGTGCGTGGATATCCTACAACATGCCAAAGGACAGAATTGAAGCTTTGAAGTAGACCACAAGTTTTCCTTTATGCCTCATTTTGATTTTTTTTCAGACTATGCCAGTTTTTAGGAGAAAGCTGTCCTTCAGCTCTTTGGGCTTTATTCAGTCATTGGCTCTATTTCAACAATACATCAAATGGATTGTGCAGTGTGAGCACGGAAGATGAATTTATTAAGACTGTGCACTACATTGTTCATCCTGCATATCCCCATTTGTCCCTTGTCTTTGGAATATAGTAGTACCTTAGAGGACTCTGCTAGTTAAGAATTAGGTCAAACTGTGAATTTGAGAACTTTTGCAAAAAAAAAAAGCGGAAAGTAAAAAAAATCCTAAAATTAAGGGGCATTGCAAACAATCCAGCAACATGACTGTTCGTGACACATAGCAATAGTCTGAGGAAAACTGAAGCACCTACAAAGCTGGAAAATGTGCTGCAGCCAGCCAGTGCTGAGCTGCCCTGGATGGCAGAAAAACACACAAATGGATTAGTTTACAGGCAGGTCTGGGAAGCAGGGCACAAAAACAGAGCTGTAGAGCCTTGGGAATTGTTCCCAACTCTGCCACAGTCTTACTGGGCAACCTGAATAGCTATTTCATATTTTTATTTGTTTCCAACACTCAATTTTGACTATTCCTGTGCTGATGTTATAAGATGGCTGTTGATGGGAAATCAGGGTTTGGACCGTAAATCTTCCTGGACAGAGCACCGTCCTGCGTACCTGTACAATGCCTGGCACAACAGAGACAGCATCTCTGTGAAGAACTGAAGGCATTACTGGAATAAAAGTATCAATATTTTAATCATCTGCCTTATTTCATCTCTTATCTCACTGTTGTGTGGAGTAATTTGGACATTTGTTTCCTTTGCACATTTAAAATGGTCCCAGGGAGACTTCAGTGGATTGAGGTTCAGGGATCATGTGGACCTGATTATTCAAATTCCCTGCACCTGTGGGGGTTTCTTTTGATATTGCATGTCTTGAACTGAATGCTCGCTAAATACAATGAATTTAAAATATGGAAAAATGAATTAAATGAAAACATTAGAACTGCATCTAAGTTTGTAATCAGCATGATGTGGGGGATGGAAATGAATGTGGAATCCAGCTGAACAGTGTGTTGGCATAAGAACTCTTGACTTACAGCTGTTCCTTTGTTCTTTTTTGTTAATTTTACAGCATTTTTTTCCAGAAAACCTTACTTTGCATGAAAGACAAATTCATATGAGAAGATTGTTTAGCTTTGTGCATCATAATTTAAACAGAGTGAATTGAAGTCTGTTAAAGTTACACAGGATTCTGAAGGAGTGGGCAGTTTAGGCTAATAGGTAATTTCTGTCCAAAATTAAAAACTAGTATTTTCTGAAATGTGAAAATCAGCTTAGACAGAAATATTCTTATTGTCTAGTAAGGCTAACAGGTCTTCAAAAACAGAATTACTGAGACAAAAGAGAAAAATAAAAATCCATTACAAAAACTGTGCATGGAATTTGCCTGTAAATAGCTTTTCTAGACATTGTGAAACAATGAGACAGATGGGAAAGAGTGAAGGGGTCTGTCTGGTGAGCATTCCTACCCTGCTGCAGGTAATCCTGAGGGCCACCTTAAGGCATGGCTTCAACTGTTAATTTTTCCACAGACTAGCTCATGAGGAAGACCACCAACCACTTTTCCTGTGAAAGCACTTTTCTTGTGAGAGAGAATAATTCAGGCTGGAAGGAACCCCAGGATGCCTGTGGTCCCACCTCCCACTGAATAAAGGCTGAACTGTGAGGTCACATCAGGTTGGTCAGCATTTAATTCAGTATGATCCTGAAAACCTGCAGGGAGGGGAGATCCACAACCTTCCTGGGCAGCCTCTTCCCCTCCTTGGCTGACTTCATAAGTTTTTCCTTTTATCAAGTGAATATACTTTGTTTTGGTTGTGTGTTTTTTTCTTTTTGTGTATATTTGTTGCTGTTTGGTTTGGTTTTGGTTTTGGTTGGTTGGTTGATTGGTCGCTTTTCGGGTTTTTGAGTTTTTCTTTTGCCTGGAACGTGGGATTTCAAGAAAATCACTAGGAAGAGGAGATGTTTGGTTTCCAGTCCATATTGTAAGCATTGTTATTATGCATTTCATGCTAAATAATCACTGCATAAAGTACACAAAAAGAAACATAACCCAGTGTTCTTGCCCCTCAACCACTCACATAAGCATCCTATTTACTGCATTAAAAATCATATCATGGTGCTGGATTTTGGTTTTTTCCCACAGGTTCATCTAATGAAACTTGACTACATTTTGCTGAGGTTGTCCAGCTTAAACAGGAAAGGTATCATATCCTGAATAGGCAGCTGGTGAGAGAGCTATTCAAACAGATGGACCTTGAGCCTCCTCCCTCTGAGGTGGTTTAGCCAATGCTTTAGCATCAGAGCTTTGATCACTTTCCTGTTCCAGAGCAGTGAGCACTTTTACTAACCCCTCTCCTGGTTAGTGTCCTGTTTGTAGCTACTTAGCTCCCTGTCAGCCACTGGCTGCATCCACCACAAGGCAGGTTTATTCCCTGCCTGGACTGTGAGTTCAGCTGTAAATACTGAAGTCAGCCTTCATTAGCTTTAATGGCAATGGTGAAAGGTGGGCAGTAGAAGAGTCTTTCTCACCAAGATCTGCCCCCAGGTTCTCTAATTTGCAAGGTAAGAAGAAAACACAATAACAAAAATTTATCTGATTTTTCAGATTTTTTATTATTTTTCTTTTTTATCTTCCCACCATTTTTGTTTGCTTCTTCATTTGTTGCATGCAAGACTGCAGCATGCAAGAGGCAGAACTGTTCAGGCTGAGGGGTTGTCTCATGGTTAGGTTACCAAATGCCACTGTGAGGGGTAGAAGTCCTCTCCTGCCTTCACCACCATGCAGATTTTTTCAACTAGAGTTTTCACTGATTTTTTTACAGATATTTCCTGTTTATGGACAAGCTGAAAGCTCATGTGTAAAGCAAAAGTGAATAGGGGCTGTGTTTTAAATGTGTGCACTGCTGCATGAATTACAACTTATTTGTATCAAAGCAGGCACCCAAATTTCTGAATTTTTAGCAAAGTGGCCTTCTTCTCTGTGCTTCAATTATATGATTTCTTAGAGGTGTTGGGAGGATAGATTAATTATAGTGAGAGCTGAGAGCACCAGAGGAAAAAAAAAAGCTGAGAAAACCACAAAAAAGCCTATGGAGAAATTGGTAATTTTGTATTCAGTGCAGGGTTCTGATGATGAGTGCTAAATAAGGTCTGGAATCAAACACAGAATGATGAAGATAAAAAGAAGAACTGAATAACTCCCCATTCAGTTCGTGTCCATTTTATGCACCGAGTCTTGTAAGGGGGGAAAAATGCAACATTCATTCTCATGTTTTATAAGTTTTGAGTTCTTGAGTCTGAAATTTTAATATTTGAGTAGCATGAGATCAGAGAAAAGCAGATTAAAAACAGCACAAAAGAGTCCCCTTCCACGAGGACACCTCCCAGGTTTCATTTTAGTGAGATATAAGAGTTTGTGAAAATTTGTATGTACAAAGAGCTTTGGTTATTGTTGTTAGTGCCGGAAATGAAGCTGCTTGTTATCAGTAAACTTCCCAGCAGCTCCTAGCCAAGAGGCTCCCACGTTTCCTTGTCCAGCAACATGGTGCTGTGCACAGCAAGTGCGCCTGGGGGTAGCAAATAAACTTGGAGAAGATCTCATATTGCTGAGCCGACATGATGGGACTGCTTTTGTGTGAAAAGGAATTGAACGGTGGGATTCGGATACATGGGAGCTTAATTTTTAAGCTTTGTGATTAGACGTGCAGTCTTTACTGCCCTCACCTGTCCTTCTAACTTTTTAAGTCTCTTGTGTGAATGGCAGTCCCCTCTGGAATCAAAAGGCAAAGCAAGCCTCAGTTTTTAATTTCTGCCTGTCAGTCACTCTGGATTCTGAGCAGAATGGATGACCCATTCGCAGGGATTACTAAAGCTACACAGGCAGGAACCCATTTGACAGTTAAAGGATAACTCCCTTTTCTTGGGTACCTTCGTGGCTGTAATTAACATTTCTGTTTTGTTCTAATTATAGTTTTTGTATCTTAGCCATTATGCTAATGGTGTTGTTCAGTAGTATGTGAGATTGCATTCATTATCACTGGTGAATTAAACCTTTATTAAAGAAAAATTCCCCCAGGCCTCATTCTGAAGTTAAGTAATTATTCATTCGGTTTTATCCTGGCAATTAGCTTATATACTGTAGCACTTGTGATTTGGGTTCTATACCTCCCCAGATTAGATTAACCCACCATGGTAAATAAATGCATAACAGTGCCCAACACGTTGCTTTAAGTGCATTATTATATAGAAAAAAAGCCCAAAAACTCAGAGAACCCCAACCCCAAAAAGATTCGTTGTTCAGTAGAAGAGCTCTGGAGCTCCCAGCAGACTGTACAGGCAGAAGGAGATTGTGCTGGACTGTTGGGGCTCTGTGGAGCAACAGTAATAACAAACGAGTTTGTGGAGCCCTCCAACAGAGCAGTTAATTCTTTCTTCAATTGCAATGACTTCCTTGGTCAATATGCTTCATATCTGAGATATGCACTGTGCTCAGCCACACTCGCAGTGTAAATCAAGCCTTCGGAGAGCCTCCAGACATACATAAATTTCCTGGGTGATGTAGCCTGGCTATCAGTCAAGAGAGGGGAAAAAATGTCAAGGAAAACCTTATTTGCCCTCCCCTACACACTTGTAGTTTGGGAATGCCTCACAAACACCGTTGGATTTGGCAATACTTCCTTGAAGAAAGGTGAGGGTTTATGCCTGTTTTTCTGTTGGAACATGGATGCATGGGAAAATTAGGGATTTACCAACAGTCACACAAGGAATCATCAAGAGAAACAGATTCTGACTGTGTTTTCCCTGTGGCCTAATCAGATGTTTAACTGTGTTAACAGATTTTTTTCTCTCATATCTCTTTTTAGCACACATTAAGTTTACAAATCTCCCACAAAATGTGACAAACGCGTTTGAAGTCTCTTTTCAATGATGCTATTCATCTAAAGCATCTCTATGGAGAGAGGGAACCATTGTCCTGCCTTTAATTACAGCTACAGTTTTCAGAAGTATTTTTAAATGGAAACAACTTAAAGGCATTAAAAGAATCAATCAAGCATCCTTGATTCCATACAAGACTTCAGTGACGCCTCATATATAATCATTGCAGAAGGTGAAACCCAACGTGCTACCACAGCCAAAACATTAATCAACTACCTGAGAGTTTTGCCTCAAGAAGTAATTTAGAATTTGACCTTGAATTTGGGTAGCTAGTATGTATGGAATGCAGGCATTACCTCCGCTGCGTTGTGAACCCAGCAAATTTGCACAGATAGGAAAAAATTAGTATACATTGATTTTTGACAAGCATCATTTAATCTCTTGTATATTCTGGCAATATCTACCAAATACCCACAGGATCTAGGAACAACCTTAAACATCTCTACTTTCAATTCCAAATGAAAGCTGCATGTCATTAACCTTGCTTCAATATCAAACATGTGAAGCACAGCAGAAATAAAATAAATAAATGAAAAATAATTTTGAAAGAAGCCACATAATTTTCCCATTGGGAAAATATACTGAGAGAAGGAAAACGGGAAACAAAATGCTTGTCCTGCCCTCTAATGCATGTCATGAAAGAATTTGACTTCAGATTCTCAGAGGTTATCTGCCTCACTTGCGCTGCTATCAATGGAAGTTGCATACCTAAATATATTTGAGTTTCTGGGCTTCAGTTCCATACAACTGAAGGTAGAATGGAAGTCTGAGTAGAATTCAAGGTCTATAGTAAACCTTATTTAGTCATGTATTATATGTGGACTTACAGATCACATAACCCAACACAATTCTGATAACAGTGACCGCTGTCCTGCCTCTTGGGGTACTAAAGAGGTTGCTTGATTAATATTCACAAGGTATTTTAAAATAATAAAGTGATCAATAAGTGACAAATATTACTACACTGTACTATATCTCATCACTCCAGCAGGTCTGAGCTGTGTTCCCAAGCCTCCCACACAAAAGGTGTTCTTGGAGTGTGCTTTGCAGCCCTCTGCATCCACTGAGGGCTTGGTGGCAGGGTGGTACAATGGTCAGGGACATTCCAATTCCACACTTTGCTCCTAACCACTCTGTGGAGCAGCAATTACATCACTATGGAGAGAAAACTCTCATCAATAAAAAGAAAATTGCAGATATGACCTGTTGTTCAGTTCAATAGTGTTAACCGCTGTTCAGGAGTAAAGGGAGGAGTAAACAGGTTTCAGCTGAGAAATCATCCTGTCACATTGCATTAGGAAGGTTTCCACGTTTAATCATGTGTCAAGTATTTTGTAGCAAAGCTTTCCTGCTTACCAGAAAATCTATTTTTATTTCCCCAACAGCAAAGGAAATCAGGCTTGGGTTTTATTCCTCCTGTACTATTAGAAATCATCATAATGAAAATCATGAAGACCAAATTCTTTTCCCATAATATCTATTCAGATGAAATTCTGCCGTTGGTGTGCCAACAGGTAATGCATGTCCCTTAGGACATTCATTGCAGCTGTGCAAGAAAGAACATGGTATCCTCTAGATCTGAATTATTCACAATATGACAGACCTTTCAATCATGGCCCCTCAGAGAAGGTAGAAAACAAAAGACAGGAAGAGAACTAAATCTCCAGATTTTTCCACTACTCTAACTCTTTTCTGTTGAAATAAAGACCCTCAAGAATGAGAGACCTTAACCTACATTATTGATTGAAGAGAAGAATCAGAAAAAAACGTGTCACAAATGACATTCACCTACCCTTTGATAGGACATCAGACCAGCTGAGGAAGGCACTGAGCTATTAGGTAGAACCTACCGATATGCTGATTCTTTTCCCAGACATTTTTGGCTTCATTAACTACTGTATGTGCTTCTGCTATATCAGATTAAGTTTTACAAGCTTATTTAGTTAGAAAGGCTGATTATTTTCCTTTTTGCATAGGGGAAAAAAGTGTTCCTGTTTATTCTTTTGAAACTCACTTTCTTATTGAAATGCTGAATTTCCGTTATCATAACTGTACTCAGTGTAAACAGGAAACATTTGCACTTTAAATCAAGCTATCATATAAAAAGTAGAAGGTATTTTAGTGGGAGAATTTGGGAGGTGGTATTAGGAAATTGTGACAGGAATGAGAAGGGTATGGTTTGGCAGTTTATTGCCTCTGGTAGACATCCTAACAGTGAAACTTGTACAAAATATTTGAAATCATTATTATAATTGAAGAACTGTAAAAGCCATATCCAGTTGGAGAGAAAAGAAATTCTAAAGATGTTCAAAAGCTGCTGATTTCATTTGTTGGTGAGCAATATATTTCTCTTAGAGGTCTTTGAGTGTTTAAATGTTCAAATATATCAGCCTTGCATTAGAGTAATGTCTAATGAAGTTGGAAAATGGTGCAATTCCAGATTGTTCTCTGCCCTGCATCACTCTCTTTCCTGGTGATCGTAACAACATATACAATCATAGCAGCAGTCTTTGATTTTAAATTGGCAGAAAAAATTCTTGCCAAAAGGAGATAATGTTGGTTTTCTGTTGGGCTCCAAGTCCTTGAAGTGGTAAACTCAAATGATTATTTCAGAGGTTGATTAGGAAAACAGGCTTTGCTTTACAGGTCCCCAGCTCTGTTGCCTTAATGAAATCTGAGCATGTTGAGGAACACTTCCAGATTTTCCAGTAAGAAGTGATAAAAATATATTTATTAATGGCCTTTACAAAAATGTTACCTTAATATTTTATATGCCATTACTTCATTCACATCTCAATCACATTGACTCTTGAAACTGTTCAGAAAATAAATGTTAGCCCATTAGTTATTTTCATAATTCCTTATACTTCCTAGATGGGGAATTCCTATAATTTCAAATTCAGGAGTGTTTTCATCTGTAATATATAGCAGTTTTAAAAGGAAAAATCAGTAAAACTACCCATTTCAAGAGTATTCCAGAATTTACCTATGACAGGAAATGCCAGGGTTATTTGGGTTTTAGAGCCCTGGAAGATCGTCCATATCTGTAGTAAACTTGAAAATTTTTCTTGTCCACTTTAAGTCAGGGTTCTTTATTCTGCAGGATACCAAATCTGCTATGAAAATTTAGGGCATAAGGTACAATAGTCAGATATCCCTTTGAAATTTCCTTTGAAAATAGAGTAAAAGGATGTACTCAGATTCTACTCTTGAGAGATATTGGCTTGACTGGTCACAATTGCAACGTGCTTCTGAAAACCTGCAAGTTTGTTTCACCTCGATTTGGCTCTGTCTCTCAGGTTTCTAGATAAACATCCATGTCTGCTCCCACTGCAAATGGGAAGAGAGTAAAGTTTTAGTAAGTTATCAATAGTAATTTTTTATAAAATCTGAAAGGTGCTTCAGATTTCTGCTTACATCGGAGACTAATTTCTAAGTAGAGCTCACAACATGCTGTGCACATGAGCAGAAGGCTGTGTTTGTATTCCTGGCTAGTACCAGTTCTTTTCCAGGTTCCCCTGAAAGGAACTCGGCAGAAATGTTCCCATCCTCACATCTTACTAAAGCACATTTGAATTCCATTGTAATAATGACCAAATCAAGCTTTTCCATATTGATGCTGGGAATGGATTTCCTAAAGAAACAGAGATAAAAATAGTTTCAAATCTGCACAAGTTTTTGCTTACCTTCTCCACAGTCAGGTGAAATGAGACCTCAGAACCAGGAAAACAAAATCTGCAAATGACTTTACTAGAGTGCAAGTGCTAAGCACTGTTGAAATATTTTTAAAAAGTTTTTCTTATATTATTTCAGGAGGTTGCAGGATCAAAAATAGAATTTTCAGCAGGTTGGAATACCAAGGCATATTTTTAAAATCCCTTTGACATATTAGTGTTTTATTGCACACAGCACGGTAATGGCTTGCTGCCAGTCAGACACATTCTGCTTACTGTATTTACACATTGAGGTCAATGAAATTCCAAAGCAGAATTACTCATTTGTGCCTAGCAAATTTAGATGTACAGGTAAAATGACCTCTGGCTGTCAGCATGATTGTCTTAAACCAAAGATTTTGAGTCTGAGCTACACAAGTTACAAGGGTTACAAGTACAATGGTGATGAAAACATCTTTGGTAGATCTTCAGACACTTCAGTTTGCTTAAAGAGTATGTATTATTATGAAAAAATGATATTATAATGACAGCGTTGCTTGCAGCATGTAATGTTGTTGCTGAGATTTTCATGTCCTTCTTTCCAGATCCTGAACCCCGACTCATGGTTATGAGAGGCCAAGCAGCTTGCTTTGCCTGTCTGTGGCTCCAAGCCGCAAGCTCAGAGTCACTTTGAGTCCTTTCATGATTGTTGTCTGTTTGTCTTTTCCACCTTTGTTCCAACATCAGTCAACATACAATTGGAAACACAAATTCTAGATCACTTTTCGAATTCCCAGTCTTGGGTTTGGTAGGTCCCTAACACCTGGGTTAGATGTTAGGAACCCAGCAGAACCCAGTGCATTCTTTTTCCTGCATAACATAAAGATTTTATTTTCACAGGTTGCCCATGGAAGGTAACTGCGTCCCTTTCAGAGGTGGGTTAATATAAAATGTATATTAGCCTGAATGAGTGATATTACTTAATGTAATTCTGGGGCTACAGTCTTGGTCGTACTCAGAGGCTTGCTATTTACCCATCCAATTGTATAACCAATTGTCCTCATAATCCTCGGCATTTAAGAATAATGTTGCCATGGTAATCTTAGATTCTGTAAATGCTTATCATTCTCTAAATGGATAGCTTTAAAAAAAATAAGTCATTAGTTTTCTAGTAGCCAGAATACTCTATATTGGCTTAAAAAGCTGAAATATACCTCTGTTGTAAAAAGAGACCAGTTTGTTCAGCCATAATAAGTTCACAATCTGCAGAATCATGACCCTACTGATAGTGTTAACAAAAGCTTGCTCCTTAATTATCTGCCTTGCATTCAGCTGCTGTTTCCCTCCTAAACTCAATTATAATTCTAATAGCAGCTGTGCTGCCATTGTTTGTTGCAATTCATTTTAAGGAACTTTGATTGGATGTCATTGGTCTTTTTGACTAAATGTGCAAGGTTCAAAGTATCCACTGCCACTAATAGCCCTCATCTCATGTCAAGATTATACTAATTATTTACATAATTATATATTATACATTACAGAGCTATTATGTATTATTTCTAAATGATAGTTCTCCATCAAAGATGTTGAACAAAAGAATATATATATAGTTTTATTGTCCTTACTAATATTTCAGTGTTGAAGGGGATATGCTTATGATTAGACTCTGTTTCTGTGTTAGCCAACAATTGAAGGATCCTTCCACTGCACTGCAAATTTATTAGACCGTTCAGGAGTCTCTACTGCTTTCAATTTTGTCTCCTCATTTATTATTTCATCTGTACATCTATGTCAGTGCAATTGATATGATAAGCAATTACTTTTACAGGAACAAAAATGTCCTCATATGTCCTTCAAGTTTTGAGGCCTTATTATATGATAAATCTTAGTTTGATGAAATAATTGCAATAGCTAGTGGAAATAACACTTCATAATTACTACTTATATAATTGTCAAAAGCCAGCACATCTCTAGTGTAATATAAGAGTTGATATGATGGAATATTTTAGCTCATTTATATGAGAGGAGACAAAAATAAATTAAGAAACTGCAGCAGGTCTTGGATTTTGGATTGGATTCCATGCGCAGAGCTAGATCTATTGACTTGATATCACTACTACAAATGCAACATTATTTCAGGATAACTCATATATGTCAAGGAAAATAAAGTAGTAAAAAAATGAAATGTTGGTTATCTTAAGAAAAGGCTATCTATTTAGCAACAGAACAGAATTTGCTTGGTGTTTATAGATGAAAAGGAGTGCCTTGAAGCGACAGTTTTCTTCTGAGGACTGTGGAATCATGAAGCTGGGTTTGAGCACATCTACCAGAAAGGCAAGACCCTGAATTCTGCCTTCTTATCATGGAAATTGTGATCAAGGGCACCTACATGTCTGTGGGGCAGCAGCAGCTTGCTGCCTGCCCAAATCTCTGGAGTGACAGTGCATTAAATCATGAGGGCACTTTTGTTTGTATGTTCTTTCTAATATGTTCTTTTGAAATGCCACAAAAAACCCTCCAACAACAAGTCTGCAAAGCATTAAAAGAACCCTGTTAGAGTTGAAAGGCAAGTGATCTGTATTTTGCACATCAGCTGCAGTACAAATGTAAATTGGCCTCTATGTATATACATAGAGTAATGGTCTTCAGTTGCACAGTCATGTGTATCTTTGTGAGAAATTGCTGCACCATCAAGAGATTCAGTTTGAAGTGAAAGAGATTGCAGCCAGGACTCCTCCATTTTGCTGCAGAAGCTGGAAGGTATGCAGCAAATGATGATGAGAATTGCAGGGAGAGAATGGTTAGTCAGTTAGAGTATTCAAAAATTGCCCACAGCAGCTCCACAGAGTTTCTTTTTGCTGAGAGTTCATTTATGTAAAAGTGTTTGCAGAGGTATTCAGTATTTTTGGATGCCTGACTTGGTATCATGTTGACTGATACGCAGAAATGCTGAGGATTCAGAGCTACAACTGATATTTAGTTTTCTGATGCAGCTTGAAGCTAGTGTTTCAGGCATACAAAATAAGAGTAGAATTCCAAACACACTGAGGATGAGATCTGAGATGTCAGAGAGCTGGAACCCACAATACATTGATGCCCTCATCCTTAATATTTTTTTGGTCAGATTTTAAAGTGTACTTATTTGCATGGCTAGTGATGGGCACAGTCTCATGGAAGAAACTACAAAAGCACCCTCGTGCTGTAAATGAAGTGTTTTAGCTCTTTTGGGAAAACTATTAGGCTTTTTCATGCATTTTTGAGTTCTTATTTAACTGAAAAATCTGATCCTCAGTGCCTTAACTCCTAAGCAGTAAAATGGCAGTAATAAAACCTATTCCTCCCAGAGGCTGTCACAAAGGTAAATTTTTTAATGTCTCTGAACATCTGATAGTCTCATGGTGAGTCCCATGAAGAAGTAGGAAATTGCTCATTTTGCCTTCTGCTCAGAGCGTGAGTACTGCATGGTAATCAAGCCCTAGGATAACACTGATAAAGGAGAAAAAAATATCCTGAATAACTGCTCATGAGGTGAACATCTTGAGTTGGGTGCAGTGAAGGAGACAGGACAGTGAAATTAAGGACTGTATCATAATGCACATGCAAAAGGAGTTCTGATCCTTGAGCAGCGCTTGACTTGGAACCTGAGTATCGACATGAGAGCACAGTTCTACCTGTAGGATTCTACAAAGTTTTGCTTGACAGTTGTTTGGGAAAATACATACATCTAACTTACAGCTCTGCCACCTGTTATTAATAGAGTTTTCCTAAACCAGAGGGAATACAAGTTTTATTGCACCCCAGGCTCTCATATGTCTATATTAGGGGAGTGATTAATACACTTTTTCTTTTTTCAGAGTTGGCTACCATATACTTACAATTGAAATCCTCTGGAAAACAAATATGAATCTTGTTAATGGGACAAGTCTGCCATGTTGATGAAAATAAATGCAAAGTTTATTCTACTAGAGTTTCAGGAGCACAATCCATTTAGAGGAGTATCATGTATCTGTTCCAACTATCTCATTGTATTAAATATGAAAATGTATTTTAGTTGCACATTGCATTTCACATGTAATCCAAACTTTAATTATTGTTCAATATTTAAAGAGTAATTTTCCTAAGGAAGAAAATCTACCTTTTTAGTATGAAGTCTGTGTTCCCTGTCTTTTCTCTCTTACCTATGTTCTTGCTATCTCTTCATAGATGGAGTTCTGGTCTGAAGTTGGAAAATTCTGTGGATTTCCTTAGATTTCTGTTCCAGTGCTGTCAGGATTTTTTTGGTTTTTTGAGTCCTTCATTCTCTGAATGAATTTCTAAATACTTACAGAAGGCTAATATGTGGGATTCAGGGTCATTTTAGTGTTATTTCTCCTGCTTCTTTGCCCAGTGGATGAGGAAGGGCTAGCAGTTCTCCTATGCTGCTCCATTTTTGAAGCAAAATCTTTGAAAGGTCCTGGTTTTGACCCATAGATGAACATTTAAAAGTAATTTAAAATTAGCTGAAGAATCTATTTGGTTCTACAGACTGCTTACATTTTAACTTGAAAAACAGAGGGAAAAGAAACAGAGTGGGGCAAAATAAAATCCCAGGGTATACCTTTGAGAAATGTCACTTTTGAGATTTCAGCCTAACCTGCATTCTTGAGTATTTTTTGAATTAGCTTGGATCACTCGTACATTCCTGTTTACATTTGTTTTTAACATATTTTTCTGATTGGATATCTTTTCCTCCTATTTAAAAGTTAAATGCAAAGTGGCATGTAGTGTGAGGTGCCAGATGTGGTTTTCTTTCCTGCCTCTGAAGCAAATAACACATAGAATAAGTGCAACTATAGGGAAAAAATATTCAGAGGAAAACCTGGGCTTTCTAATAGCAAAAGTATAACATTTTAAGAAAAATTAAAATCTAGGATGAGAATAATTATAAAATTTTAAAAAGAAAGCAATGATAGATTTTTTTTCCAATACAAATCTGTATAGCTTTCAAATCAGATGTAGCACTAATGGTAAGCAAATTAAGCATGCATTCTTGTGGGTTTTGTACTACTGGTCTTTCTCATCAGCTCAAATCATTCTAGCTAACTATTGTTTACTATATTAAACATTTTATTTCTTCTTATTATTATTAAGCATACATACCTCTGCACTTCTTTAGATATTCTCATTGAATACAGGACGGCTAACAGAAGGAAAGTCTTCAAAAAGAATTATAGTAACTAAAATAGTTCTGAATGGCAGTGAGAAGTAATGTGAATAAAACATTCTTCTGTGACTTTCATAGTCAGGTTATATAGACCTGATTCCAATAGTAGAAAACATTTATATTTTATAGAATTACAAAGTGAGCGGTCTAGTTCTTGCAAAGAGAGCACTCACTGCTTGTGGAATGGGGTGAAATATGTTGAGTTAGCAGCAGCAGAATTCTCCCTGTTTAAATTTGTACTTTTTAATGGCCCTAATAGTGTTTTTTTTTTTTCTGGTTATGATTTTGCTCATGCCTGGAATTATCTGCCTCACTTGCTTTGAAGAAAAATAATTTTTTTTTCCTTCCCTCAGTCTAAAAAAAGTAGACCCCATATGGGCTTTTCCGCCATATATGTGATCCCGGCAAGAGTTAGGGTCAGAGTCCCAAGTCCAGACTGATCACCTGCATACAGGTGACAAACACAGGAATATATGCTATGCCAGGAAATGGGCTATCAGTGCTGAAGAAGCAAAACTAAAATAGTTTTTCTGATACATGAGAAAATCCCATGTATGGTCACGTAAAGAAGGGGATTTAAAAGTTAAGGGAGTTTAACTTTTGGCTTTTTAAACAACAAAAATGTTTACTAAAATGGATAAAATTATTTGTTTTCTGGAACTTTGTGATATATTCTGGAAGAGACAAACTAATTTATCTAAGTATTTATCCAAGTACTTAGGACTACATTGAAGAAGGAAGAAATTTTGTGTCTGTTTCCTGATAAATCTGGCTGTTCTAAGTACCTCTGTGTTTTCTGGTTTCTAGTTCCCAAGTCCTGTGGGATGAAAGAGGAATCTATTTTTATTGTTGGATTTTCAACAAGAGAAATTTCTTGCAACTGTTAGGGACATGACCTTCCTAAAACATGACAAATCAAAACTTCACAATCAGTTCTTTAAGTATTTTTGTTACTGTTGAAGACCTAATCCCTACATGGGAATATTCCATATTCCACATTCCACATCTGAGTGTGATGGATCTATGATCCATCTTCTATTATATGTTGTAAGTCATTTTGTGTACTAAGCATGCAATTTAACCTGGACGAATGCAAGGGGGTTTAATGAAAACATTTGAAGTGTATAAAGGGACATTGACAAAATATAGGTTTCCTGTGAAAGTGGTGGGGAGAAATGAAGAATTAGACTGGAAGATTGTTGTTTCTGAAATTCGATAAAAGTGATTATTATACTTGCTGCTACATATGAAACTGTCTTAAATTGTTGAGTGATAACAAAAGCACAGAACAGGAGACCCATGTTCAATAATATTTATATCATAGACTTGTTTTGTCTTTGCCAATTCTTATTTCTGTTGTTCATCACCATGTTTCAACACGTCTTTGTAGCTGGTTGCAAAATGACTGCTCTGCTAGCTGACTTGGCAATTCAAATTTGAAGTCTCTCTTCTGTAATTCCTCTTGTAGATTGTCTGGCTTTTATGCTTTTCTCTTGAAAGTAGGTAATATGGTTTGTAGTTTTCCTACTCTGGGAGCCTGGCTTTTCTCCACTGGCTCTGAAGAATAATAGCCACTGACTCAAACTATTTCTGCAAGTTCCATTAGTGCTCTGGAATGTATTCCATCTGATATCTGTGAATTTTCTTTTGTTGCAATAAACATTCTGTACATTAAAATCAGTTATCACATTACTTTTTAAAGTCTGGGTAAATCTCTTCTGATGGGTTATTTAGGAAGAAAGCTGGGAATGTGTTTGTTAGTGTCTAGATGGCAAAGAGGAGCTGGATTTACAAAGAACAATTGAAACACAGGGACAGAAATGCAAAATTTCACAACACCAGTTCAGCAGAACCAGAACCACCTTCATTAGTTCACCAGAACTCGTCCTTTGGGGATGTTGTATGCATATGAATTGCCTTTATTATAAGTAACTATTAACCATTATTCTTAGTGAAAATTGTTATAGTGACCAAAAAGAGATTTTAAAAATTTCTTTGTCAAAATGAAAGTGCTTCTTGTTCATAAACCTGACCCTCCCCTAGTACATCTGTTTGATTAGTTCTGCATCTTCGTCTTGAAGTCAAGTTTCAATGAACTTTGTTGTCCTTTCTCCTTGTCATGTGTTATGTACATTTAATTATGATATTGGAGATCAATGATCCTTACATTCATTTGCCTAGACTATATCACTCAATGACAAGGTTTTGAAATGCTTTTTTAGCAGTTTTGCCCTTCAGCAGTAAATTGTGATTCTGTATTTCTTCATTAATGATCTTGGAGTGATTACATAACTACTTAAGAGAAAATATTAAATGTAAGATGGTTCCATTAATTTAAAAGCAGGGACATTCTATTTAGACTCCCTTTCCTTGCTCAAGGAGTAAGGCATTTTTCATTTTGATAAATGATTTGCCTTGTTATAACTTTTTTAACTAATGGATAAAGAAAAAAAATCCCTGTTAAATAAAAATGACATGACAAAAAAGTGTGACATTCACTTTATTTTATACAGAAATGACTGTAACGCAAAGTGGTTTTATTGAACTGTAACAACAAAACATGGGAAGCTCAGTGTTGAATTGGCCTTGAAATTTATTTCTTGAATAATGTACATCCATTTTCCTCCAGATGTAGGTTCAGATATGTCCAGTTAAAGACCTGCACCACCAGCAGTACAGTGCTATAAGGAATTGGGTTCCTTCTCCTGTTCCAAAGGCTGCTTCAGGTGTTTGAGCGTCAGCGTCAGTGTCTTGGATCTGTATTGCAGTTGAATTTTAGTCAGACAGGAAAAATGCCTTCCCTCTCACCTCTGACATGCTTCTACAGAGGTTATTCTAGTGGCAGCTGCAAAAAATTTGCATGAACTGTTCCTGTGGTCAAGAGCAAGGCCATTTTTTCAAGGGAAGTGAGCCCTCTATATGTGAGAGCCACAGCTCCTTGGTCTCATGAGGTCTCAGATGTCCCAAGTGCAGAAATGCGCATGTAATGCACACTTACAGGGACAGAGTCCTTTATGGACTCCTTTTTTTTTTGTCTTCCCATTTTTAGAAATAAGACATGATCAGCAGCCATTGAAGATCAGTGTATAAGGTGTGGTGATAAGATCTCCTAACTAGAAATTTTATTTCCTTCTCATATTTTTTGGTCTTTATTTGCTTTTTTTCATAAGATCCTCTTAACAAATATTTCATTTAATCAAATAATGTAGTGGTCTGACTTCAGATATGTTACAGTTTGTGATCAACAAGCAGTAAGTATCAACACTGAGATTTTCAATAGGTCTGAAGAATAATTACACATTCATCTCCCATTAAGTTCTGAATGCTGTTGAAAATTTTAGTCATGTTTATCAGTGGACTCTACTCAGAAAAGATTGAATTGTGTTATTTAGTGAGTGCCATCTGCATATTGAATTAGCTGAAGTATTAAAACAGTAATCAATTAAATCTCTCCATTCCAGACACCTTTATACTGTTTTTAATCTCGTCCAGCAGCACCACAACTTACAACCCTACATTCATCTCAACCTTTTAACTTGCTGAAGCTCCCAGTTCCACCAAATGTGTTTCACTTATGTGACAAAAGTAAACCTATCTATACAGGTTGTTACTGTGAATGTCAATTGCATTTATTGAAAGATGTTGGTCATTATACATTTTTTCCCTATTCTTCAGCTTCAACTGCTGCTATAAGAATCATCAAAAAGTATCAAGCATTTGAAATGGCTTTCACATTTCCTCTTCTTGCTGCAAAACTGAGGAATCTAATTAAAGTGCTGTTACTGTGGGTGCACCTTCTCATGGATGGAAAAAGATGGATCCAAGATATTGGGTAAAATTTTCAACCCCTCAGAAGGATATTCATGCAATGAAGGGCGTGAAGTTGTCATCACATCATCTACTGGAACCTGTGTACGTGGTATATAAATCTCCACAAGTAAATATTCCATCACCACCCTTGCTGCTGACAAACTGTTGTGTACTTTCCAGAACTGAGTTCGTTTACCTATTGGCTTTCCACAGGATGTGATAAAATACTTAGTTTTCAGTAGGTTCCAACACAAACCCTATTAATTCAGCGACTGAGCATCACACTTAACCTGTAACCTAACCTGTTTTTCTGTGTGTGTTAATATTAAGCAGGGCATGTTTTGTTGTCATCTCTTTGAAGGTTCAGATTCAGTGGCAGAGGAGTTTTCATGGCACTTTTCTGTCAGGATTATACACAAAGTAACTCCACATTTACATCTGGATGTGCAGAAAGAACCCACAGTGTGTGTGCTGAAGAGAGGAGGTGGAAAGGGTAGAGGAGAGAAGGAAGCCCCTCCAGACTGAGCTACTGCAAAGTCCAAGCTGATGCACTTACCCTGTCTCAGGGCATGATTCCACTGAGAAGCGGATGATGATTGCACTCAGGGATTGTGTGAGCTGGCAGGAGAGGAAAATAAAAGGAAAAAAATACATTAAAAGCTTCCACAAAACTATGAAGTGTGTAGCAGGCTTTAGTCCCTAGTGTCAGAATATTTCTCCTTACAAGAAGTTAGGGGTCAGACAAA
Organism: Camarhynchus parvulus; assembly: GCF_901933205.1. Taxonomy (NCBI): domain Eukaryota; kingdom Metazoa; phylum Chordata; class Aves; order Passeriformes; family Thraupidae; genus Camarhynchus; species Camarhynchus parvulus. The sequence goes on along the minus strand of NC_044574.1, from coordinate 58,553,177 downwards.
ACATCAGATAAAATCTGTATGGGAAATGGTCTGTGGTTTACTCTCCTTATACCCTTCCTCCTTACTTTGTTGTTTAATAGCAGCTAAACTTTACATTAGAAATTCAAGCTGCAAATCTTTGTTGGTTACTCCCACATCTTCATGGGATATTCCTGCTGTTCATTTTTGCTCTAAACTTATTTCTAGGATATTGGCCCAAAATCATCACTCTCTAGAGGTTGCCCAAAAATGTGGAATTTTAGGACACTGAAACAAAAACACCTACATCTACAAGCATAGATTTTTTTGTTAAATGTGTATATAAGTCAGAAGATTAGTGGAAAGAAGTCATAAATGGTAGGAAGAGGGGGAGCCACCCCTTTTCCAGACATTTAGTGTTGTGCTGCATTCAGATGAAAAGAGACATGGATTGAAATTAAGAGAGCTATGCTCATCTTTGATATGTTAACAAGATAGACTCTTTCTCCATCACTTTTTACAAGTGTCCTTATGACAGCTGCTGTGCTGAAGAAATTATTACTCAAAAATAACTTTCTATCTCACTTGAAATTTAACTTGTCAGATATGTTTTAAACATATTTAAAAATAAGTTTAAAAATTTAAGTTAATTTTTTGTGACTATTTTTACATAGGTAATAATTCATGAGTCTAACAGCTGTAAACCTCTATTTGGAAATGAAATGTCAAAGAATTTTTTTTATCTGCAGACATAAAGGATACTTCTAAGGCAAACATGCAAAAGCTTTTCCCTGTTTGATGTACCATTAGGACCATCTTTAGCTATGCTTGAACTGGTGCTATGGCATGCTGAATTATATATTCTTTGGGGCAGATCCCTGTCTGCTGGAAGTACTCATAAATTCATTTATTTTAGCGCAGCAAGGCTGGTATATAACACTTGTAGACAGGTGCCATTTATGCGAGATTATTGGAGTCTGCCAAGACTTCAAGTATTTAACAGCTCACCTCATCCTGACCAATATTCTAGATACTGACTTTTCATTTAAAATACTTATTTGGATCTTTGATAGTACATTGGCCTAACAGATTTTGATTGTGACATCGACAAAAATAGCAGAGGAGAGAAGAACAGATCTCCAAGCAGGATTATGATGCATATGCTAAGATCTGCCTCTGGAGGCTGCAGAGCTTTTTTGCTCAGTGGCCAGGCCCTTGCATCTTCCTGATTTACAGCAGATATTAAGCTAGTTGACAAGAGAGATGCAGTAGGTGCCTTGAAAAGAGATCAGTCTATTGAAGGAAGACTTTCCGTAGCTCAGTCTCCTCTTCCAACAGGCGTTTTAGCTCTGGATAGGTCCGGACATTTATTGTGTGTTCCACCACTAATACTCATAAAACACCACAAGATTCCTACATCCCTTTCTTGCTTACTGTGCCTTTTTTGTGGCTTCTGAGATGCCTTGAGCTTTTCAGTGGGTAACCCTGAAACATTGAACATCCTCTTACCAAGTCACCTGTAGGCAGGGCTTTTACTACTGGGTACAGATCTAAACCAAGGTAAAGAATCCTTCACCTTGGTTTAGATCTGTACCAAGTAGTAAAAGCCCTTGATTGTATTTAATTCACAAGTAGAAGTTCCCATAGACATATATTTACACCACATATGTAAATTATGGATTTTTTTCATCCAAGGATTGTACATGTGTTTAAATGTGCTGGAATTAAGCTTTTAAGTTTATTGAAATACAATAGTTTTTCATATCATTGATATACAAGGCATGTTTTCATAACACTTCTGCACTTGTATCAACTATTATTGCTCCTACATTACCAGTAAGTACTGCGCTAACATCTCTTTTAAGGATGAGTAATCTTCAGTGTATTTTTTAACTGGAAAATGAAAGATAAGATTCATTTCCCCTCGGCAAAAATGACTCCATGGAAATGCATCTTCCCACTCAATTTATTTTCCAGCTCTTGTGTTCGGATTGCTTTGCTGATTAGAGAGCCAAGACTTGAAGGTTTAACTCACATTGAATTTTGTCACTGTGATAAGTTTTGCAAGCATTTCAACTTTCCATATACACCAGTTTCAATATTTGAAAATGGGACAGTATTTCAAATTCACTTTTCTGAAATGCCTTTGGGTGAAAGAAGAAGGCATGGTTTCCTTATTTAAATAATAACATGGGTGATTGATCAATACTTTTATTTTGCCAGGTGACCAATTTGAAGGAAATACTAAGCAGTATAACACTATCAATGATGGCAGAGAGTCAACTGTTCTTATTAGATCTGTGGTACAGTAGTTCGTCTTGATAGTTAAAGGAATGACACAAATTTTTTACTTTGTCAATTACAGAAGACTTTTTTTCTCTATGCAACCAGACCATGCAGGATTTTGGGTTTGTTTTGTTTTCTTGGGATTTTTTTACTGTAAAATCAGACTTTATTTCCCAATGTTTTACTGCAACCAGGAAGCAATGCCACAAAAAATTTAATGTTATTTTGCTTGCTGGAAATATATGCATACCTTAAAAATATGAGTATTGGTAGTATAACAATGGGCTAAGTGTGGTTAGTTCAAGTGGAGAAGTAAGGTTGTAAAAGGTTTTTGAAGAGAAACTGATTTAGAAACCCACTGTTTAGTACCAGAGCCTCTCTGTCTCATGGGTGTTGAGAGTCTCTTCAGGGATGGTTTACTGGTGATACTCAGGATAGACACAGTTCCATCAACCTTTCCTTTGGCTGCTCGACTAATCTGTGATAAGAAGATCCTGAAAGTCCTCTGTCCTATCAGTTACAGGAATTATGATGTTGTTTGGTCTTCTATGTGAGAAGCAGCTTTGTAAACAGGGGGCTGAAAATTCTGTGAGGAAAGAAAGAAGCAGAGAGGAAACGATGTAAAATGGAAGGTTGAAGCACTGATGCTTTAAGAGGTGGAGTGACTATTCTATTACCTGAGGAACAGAGGATATGACAGATTTTAAAAGTCTGTATGTAGTGCATATTAGTTCTTTCTTTTAGCTTTGATATGATTTTACCAGTTTAATTTACATGGTATAGCTTCAAAAATAATAATAAAAAAGATATTGTAGAGCTATCACAGCAAGCGTTTCATATGGTGTCAGTTTGGGATAAAGGGATAAAAAGTTCTAATAATATCTTTCAAGCATTAATCTCTACAAGATGTCCTGAAGACCAGAATTAGAGCAATATGTGGTCTTTGCCATCTTTGACTGTTGTGACTCAAAGACACTTTTGATCATTCAAAAAGAAAATTCAACACTTAAAAAGCACAAAAAAACCCAATAGAATTTCCACAACAATCCAGTCCCCCATTTATATCCCAACAGGGTCAATTGTCAATGCATTTGACATAAGAAAAAATATACTGTTCTCACGATTGTTTATGTGTGCAGCTTTCTGCACCCCATGCTGCAAGCACACCCCACGGTGTCAGATCCATGCTGTGACCAACAATATGTGCCCAGCGGGCCAGGTCAGCAAGATCTGCTGGGTGTTGATGTTTTTTTCCTATGCATTTTTTGTAAAGCTGCTTCTTCCTCTGTCTTAGCCTGGCAGTATAGCTTTCTGTAGTGTGAAGGATTGTATAACTGTCCCTAAAAAGCATGTTGGAATGCAGCCTTTGGACCCACAAATGAAAACTCAAGCTCTCCAGTGCAAAGTTTTTGTTTTCTAAATTACTTCAGAGTATGCAGCAGGCCATAAAAGCTGCACATCAACACAAATATTTGTAGAAGGTGCAGATAATGCAGTGGCATCTCAGTGCCTCACTTCAGGTGACAACTGTAGTTCTTTTACAGTGGCATTTCGCATCAGAGCACTCCTTAGCTTCCTGAGCTGTATTGGATATCAAAAGATTCTGAAGTGAAATTCAGCCTAAAAGTCCTTTAGAAATATTGGAAATGACAGCCTGGCTGCCCAGAAAGGATGATTTTTAATTTTTTTTTTTTTCTTCACAAAAAGTGGACAGAAGTGTCTGAAATTTCTTTTAGAACGCTAAAGGGAAATGTCACATCTCTTCTAGTCCTATTTTCATTTGATTCTTGGAGTGTGGTACCCAGGTTGGTAGTGAACCAGCAATAAAATATACTCAAATTAATATAAAATACTGATTTGAGTAAAGTCAACACTTGTCTTATTTTGTGCGTAAGGAGGTCCTGGAATGGCAGCATTTTTCTAAAATTTCATACATCACATTGCAAAACCAGAGTTTGAAATCAGGGCTGTGTGCATGTTTATGACTACTCAATTAAACCTCACCTTAAATTCTATTCCTGTTCCCTGGTTTGATTAACAGAGCCCACAGAAACACATCTAATGGAACATGAAGTCTTTGTGTTGACTTTCAAATAGGATTTTCATTTCTCAGGCTTGTTCACCTGGAAGTTTACTCAAAGGACGTAGAGGCATGCCAAGGTGTAATTATGGAAACGTGCCATTAAATATTAAAATTATTCCAGACATCTATTCACAGAGTCAAGCCTGAACCATGTTGAAGTGTTCCAAGGTTATCTAGAATTCTAGAAATTTAGATTTAGGATCATTACTAAACTGTTCTACATCTACTAGACTTAACCAGTGTTTCTTAGATGTAAAGCATAATTCATTGCAGCTTGTGGGGACTGGTATTTGTGTAGCATTTCCGTTTGGTTTTTTTGACAACAAACACAATATCTGCTAAGATACAACATAGGGATAAGATACATCTGCTAAGAACAAACTTCCCAAAGCACTTTAATACTGAGAATTCCATATTTATGTACATCCATTTTATGTAAGTATATAATAAATAAACATTGTACATATGTAATTATTATTTATTTTACTGCATCAAATTCTTTAAGGAAAGTGCTGCTGGCGATTTTTAAAATATTTTTATTTTTGACTGACATAGTCAGCACCCTTTTATCACCATCCTTTGAGTGAAACATGTCAGCAGTCTTCAGTGATACTTTTTTATTGTTTAAGAATTTCCTTCAATGTATTTGAAACACAAATTTCAAACCCTTCAAAATAAAGGAGAAAAATTTTAATCAAGCTGTCACTTTTTAAATGTTCTACTTAACTGAAGAGTCATTATTTCCCTATAAACCAAGACCAATCTTAAAATTATCAAAGCTAGCAGCCAATATTATTTGTATGTTCTTTTTTTAACTACTGTTTATTACTGGATTATGATTTGCTTACAATGAAGCAAGATATAAAACTTTCTAAGTAATGATAATTAAATAGTATAAAAATGAGATTTTATAAAAAAATATATATAATTCTATGATTAAATGAAGTTACTTATTAATCTAGTGGTCCAGAGACATGAATCCTAATTGAAATCTGTAGTCAGCTTTGTTAGAGAGTTTATGAAACCAAAGTATCTTAAAGGTCTGCAAGGATGTTACAAGGATACCATCAAGGATTGCAGTATGAATCTCACTGGAAACCTGCCCCTGAATTTAAGATTTAAAGTTCTGAGAAGCACTGTTGATGAGTTAATGGCAGAAGAAGAAATATTTGTCCTACTCTGCAAAGGCTCTGGAAGTAATTTACAACCCAACAATTGTATGGAGAAATCTGTGCTATGAAAGGAGTGAAACCAAGTTTTGCTTGCACATCAACAAGAATGATGGAAAGCTGGTTTAATCTAAGAAGGTCTGCTTTTAATTCTCCCAAACAGAAAAGATAATGAAGCTGTCCCATTTATGAACTATGGTAATTATGGTACTGGTCAGTTCAATGTATGGTAGAAATATTAATAAAATATAAGGAGTTTGTTATAGTTCTTGCCTAGTGTTTGAGAGCTCCCTTGAATAAATGTTTCATAGTTCATACAGAATAATAAAATTCATCTAGTTCTTTATGAAGAGGTGGTAGACTAATAACACCATATTATCCTTTAGTCACTATTCTAAGCATCACATATGAAAGGAAAATTTAAAATTCATCTTTTGTGGTTACTGGTATAGATTTGCAATCAATAAACCAACTGATTTGCTAACATTTTTCTCAGTTCAGGATAGGTAGAAGTAGAAAATTCTGAGCAAATTCTAAAAGGCATTCAAGTTGGACTCCAGTGGTTGCAACAAAGCCTTGACTTCAGAGGACCATAATCATCCCAAAGAAATTACTGCACCGTATTATATCTATAGCAAACATACAAAGACATGCAATTTTAATGACTTAAAAGCTTTGAAATTCCACAGCAAGAAGAGCTGTATTTCAGTTGTATTTCAAAATACTGCTGGGAATGGGTTACAAGTGTAACCCTGAAACCAGATCCATTAGAAACCAAAATTGCAATCTTACAGTTAAATAACACGATTCTCAGAATGATGAAGCTGTAAGCAAGACAGTGTTCCAAGAGGTTCAAAATGTTTTTAACATCACAATTACCACCTACCCTTCTGAGATAGATGTCTGGAGATAGCTTAGCATCTTCTTGATAATTTTAAGAAAACAAGATTAAGAAAACTGGGCTAGTGTGTATGGGAAGGGTGGGGAGGGTGTTGGGGAGAAAACTAATTGCACTAGAAAGGCTGGTTTTTATTTTAAAAAAGACTTATTCAGTTAACAAAACACAAATATACTGTCACGCACATAGTCAAAAAATTTAGTACTCTCAAATGTGTGATTCATGCTTGCAGACCTTAGAATGTGGAATTCATTGGCACAGTTGATTTCTAAAACTCTAAAAGGGTAATCTGTGAAACTATGTATTCTCTCTTGGCTCTTGAAACATATTTGGTCTTAATTACCACACACCTATTTGTATTATTTTTCCCTGTTCTAACTAGTTAGTCTGCTAATTTTCACAAATATGTTTATGTTGTTTTTCTGTAACACTTAAAAATTAAATTATTTTAAAATATGCAACATATTCGTCTGCCTTTGAAATCAATGTAGAATACATGCTTTGGAGTCCTTATAAAAAGCCTGCTAGCATTTGCTTTGGGTACTACAGGCAAAACACTGCTTACATCCATTTCTTTTACTGCCAATGGAATTCTTTAATATAACAAGTCAGTCTGCTGAATATCTTCTATGGCCCAGGCATTTCTAGCATTTATAACTTCTCTCAGGAATTCAATCACAAAGAGAAATGCTGAAACTGTTGCTTAGCAAACGCCTTCCTTTATCAGCAGTGGAGACATTTCAAGACATCTAATTGAAATTAAGAAATTAGAACCAATTATTTTGGTGAACAGATTGTTTGAGATCCTGATGACATCTCAATAGCTAGAGAGCATGACAGATTGTCCACAGACACATAAGAAGCTGCATACATGCAGTCATTTTCATTGCCGCATCCCATAAAACCAGGCCCGCGGATTAATAGACTCAAAAATCAATAAAACATTGGCCACATTAAAACACATTGCTAAGCACCAATGAGAAGACAGTTTCTAGTCAAAGTACTGGGAAAAATAGGAACCTATTTTTGTCAGGGCACTTCTCCTCCCCCAGAGGCACTTCTCCTCCCTAATTCCTTGATCTGTTTTTTTCTCCTGAGTAGTCTCCAGCAGGTGCCATATTTCATAAAAATGCTCCCAGTCCTGAGCAACGCACTGGAGTTAATAATGGAGTGGCAAAGTTTTAATGTTCCTTAATCTGTTTTCACTTGGTTAACCTGAAAATAATGTCTGCCTGCCCTACTGGCAGCTCCAAAGACTACAGTGAACAGGTGGGGTGTTTTCTTTCCAGGAAATGTCAGTTTGATGTCTGGAAGCAGATGTAGTTTTCCCCGACTCAGTGCGGGTCTATCTTCTAACTTAATAGGAGCTCTAAATAGCTGACAGGTGATAATACATCTAGTCAGCTCTAAGCATATTCTGACTACACTGCCAGCTAGCAAAGGGGAAACTTTCTCTTCTGCAAAAAAGTGAACACCTTTTAGAGCAAGAAAGCATGTTTAAAAAACTTTCTGATTAGAAAATCAAGTCAGATTGATCTAGCAATAGCTCTACGTTAGTGTTGGATCTGCGTGCAAAGAAACTTTATCTTGATATATTGGTGATCTGATATTAAAAATAGCTTTCAGGGAAGAAGAGATCATTTAAATCTCCATTCCAGGCACCTATAAGTAAAGGAGGACACAGAAGTGTATATGTAATCTAACCTCTGGTGTCAGCTCTAGGGCAAGAATCTAAGCCTAAATTCATAAATATTATTTTTCTTTCAGAAACCCATTATTAAGCATTTTGGGTGGCTCCAGTGTGGTTCCATTCGTGCAGTTGTCTTGGGCTGAAAGCTTCTTCTCTAGGCTGCGGTACTCTTTTGGTGAATTCTGCAGTCACACTAGTTATTCCAGGCTTGCATTACTCAGTTTTTCTGAGAGAAGTGAGGGAGCAGAGAAAAATGAAAGGAGTTCTGGTATTATTTTCTTCCACTCTCTCTCAATCCTTCTATTTTCTCTCAGCCTGCCCTGGTTTGAACAAGGACCATCTGTTCCTCTCACCTTCCAATTCTTCATAGAAGTTGGTCCAGCATGTAGGAAGCAATATTTTCTTCCATAATAATTTGTTCTCTGGGAGCTGCACCACTGATGATACTCAACTAATACCCAACTTCCACTCCCTGTTCCTGATGGTTCTTGGTGTATGTTGTTACAAATTGTGTCCCCTAAAGTAAATATTTCATATTGTGCTGAGATAGCATCTAACTCCAGATTATAGTAAATTTCTGGTTTGAATCACTCTACTCAAAGATTGTTTTTCTCATCAGAAATTCAAAATTAATTTGGCTGTATGGAAGGGAAATAATTTGCCAAACCTAATTTTTAGGAGAACAGTGATTTTGAGCTGTATGAAGTGAAATTCTGAATAACTCACCAGGTGGATGGTCCTGTCTTTTGGCATTGTGTACTGCAGGAATTCAGATTATGTGTGTAGATAATAGACAGACAGACTGACTGACTGACCAACCCACTGATCAACTTTATTTGCTAAGCCTGAGATTCAAGGAACAAAATTCTCTGGCAACATAAAACTTCCTGAAAAACAAGATTTAAAATAGAAAGGATGACAGAACTCCAACAATAGCATTGTGAATGGAGACATTGTCATTCTGAATGGAGATCTGCTTGAGACAAATTGAATAACCATGTTCTTTTTCTTCATTAAGGCCATTAAAATCTGTAAGGCTATGGGACCTGGATAGACATAAAGGTTTTAAAAAGCAATGAGGAAAGACTAATGTTCATTGCTGAATACTTACTTGAAGAGCCCAATTAGGTAACAGTTTGTGCTAATTTGTGCTCTCTGAAAAATCTAGGCAGAAAAGCCTCATTTTTGCATTGGTTCAGATTTTAAAAAAACACTTTTTTTCCCCCTAAGTATCACCACATAAATATTACGAATTCTTTTAGGAGTGTGAAATATTTTTTTTCTATTGCAATGGGAGATAAATGTTATTTTTGCAAAGCACGGAAATACTGAAATTCACCAAGAATCTTTTGCTGTGCCTCACTGCTATTTCAATGGAGTGTCTCTGGGAATATTGCAGTTTTCTATTGTTTTTTGGAAGTGCTAATATTAGCACGAGCTCTGATAAGAATTATTTAAGAACCTAATTGCATGCTCTCAATTTGGCATTTGAATTTTGCATCTTTGGAATTCATCTTTTCAGAGCGCCTAATTTAGTTTCTATTAATACCCTGTAATTTAATAATTGTAGTGGGAGGCTAGGGAGAATATGGAACAAGGAAAGATTTGCATATTTCTTTGATACAGTAGTTTGTGATAGGCTCTGACTTCTTTTTTTTTAGACTGATCTTAAAAAGCAGTTTTGCTAAGGCTGGTGTGAATATCATGGAGCATGGAGAGACCAGATAGGGAGACTGTTTATACTTTATTCCAGTCACTTGTCATATAACTAAGGAAAGGCTGAATCAATCCATCAGAGCTCTGCAAAACAGTATTAAGCAATGTAGTTCTTGATTAAATCTTGCTTGCAATGTAGATATCAGCCTGAAGAAATGATCTTCTAAACTAAATCTTACCATGAAAGCAGAAAACAAATATTGCTTTTTTTTTTTCTGTTGCCCTTAGACTATGTTGAAAAGCACATCTAAAAAAAAAATGTGGCTGTGACTTCATGTTTGAGTTTTTGCCTGTTAAAACATATTACTACAGGCCTCTGTTTTTTGCTCTTGTAACCCGAATTAGAAAATAGCATGCAAGAAAGAAATCTTCTGGAAAGATTGGCTAATGGCTGTGTAAACAGCAAATGCTTGCCACATATGGGTATTAGGAGATTTTATTGCAAAGACTCTGTGACTACTGTGAACAGGGAAGAGCTCTGAAATGCGGCAGCAAGGAAGAACTTTTGGGAGAAGCTTAGAAGTTGTTTGGCAAAAGCCTTTCCAGAGGCTTTGTGACCTTGGGGCTCAGGGCCTGTGCAGAAAAAGGACTATGGCAGCTAAAAGACAAGGCTGGGCTGTGCTGCTGGGATCTTCTGCAAGGGCGTGGAGTGATGTGAGTGATGGAGCACAGAACTGTGAGGCTACACCTTGAATCCTGTGCTCACCTTGGGGCTCTTCACAACAAGAAGGACATTGAGGTCCTGGAGCATGCCCAGAGGAGAGCAACGGGGGGCAGAGTCTGTAGCACAGCTCTGATGAAGAGCAGTGGACAGAGCTGGGGGTGTTTATCTGGGAGAAAAAGAAGCTCAAAAGTGACCTTGTCACTCTCTACAACTTCCTTAAAGGAGACTGTAACCAGCTGAGGGTCAGTCTCTTCTCTCAGGTAAAAACTGACTGGACAAGAGGAAATGGCATCAAGCTGTACCAGGGGAGACTTGCCTTGGATATTAGGAAAAATTTCTTCACTGAAAGGGTTGAACACTATTGGAGCAGGATGTCAAGGGAAGTAGTGGAGCTTGTAGAGGTCCCTAAAAAAGCTTGGGGACATGGTGTAGTGGTGGTCTTGGCAGTGCTGAGTTAATGGATGGACTTCCATTAACTCAGATGGTGATCTTAGAGGTCTCTTCCAACCTAAATGATTCTATGATAGTCAACAAAACAGGATGTTAGCGGAGTCACCTCAAGCATTTGCATTTAAGCCTGAAAATGCCTGTAAAGCATCATTATGGGGAACCCTTTCCTGACCTGTTCTGGGAAATCCATGTACCATTTCTTCTTTACTCCATGTACCATTTCTTTACTGTGAGGCTGTCTGAGCCCTGTCACAGCCTTCCTGAGAGGTTTTGGAGCACCTTCAAAGATATCCAAAAGTCATGGTCCTGGACAACCTGCTGAAGGTGTCCATGACTGTAATGGAGCTTCCACAGGATGAGCTGCAGAGGCCCTTTCCAGCCTCAGCCACTCCATGACTCTGTGAGCTGATGAGAAAATTGGAAAAGGCTACTAAATATTTTGATGGTCCTGAAAGAAGTGGGCTCCCTGCTGCAACTTTGGCCAGGGTGGACCAAAAGTTTCAGGAGCCTTCTTTAACAATGATGAGGGGAAATCCTCCGTTTCTAGTCTCAGTCTACTTTTTTAGCTTTGGGGAACCTGGCCAGGATACAGCAAGTATTACTGGGGAACTAAAGAGGGTAAAAATACACTCGAGGAAGCAGGGATCTGAGTAACTACCCCGTTTGCGTTTCCAGTGGCTGTTCCCTTACCTCAAATAACATTACCTTCTGCTTTTCTTGTTAATAGGGAAGGATCCTAAATTTCTCTACAGATTTTGCATGGAAATAATTTTAACTACCCTATTTAAAGGGCTAAATACAGATTATAATTGGAATGGTATTTGAGGTCAGCTCAAATAAACAAAGTGCATTGAGAGGAGAGATTTGACAAGAAACCTCAGTCTAATATATTTTTATTTGGTTGCATTACAACCATGCATGGCTTATAAACATCATAGAAATTCTGTAGAAAATTTTCAATCACCTAGTAATAATATTCCTGAAAAAAACCCTGGATGCTTTGCACCATGCTACCATTTCTTTGTTTGCTCAGGAAAGATCTCATCATCATTCATGAATCTATGGATCATAATGTTTAGTCTTCCCATCTTCTCAGAGCAAAGTTATTCTAAGTAAAGTTTTGTATCTGTGAAAGCTGACAATACAGAGAACAAGAAAATTTAGGAGCCCTAAAAGCATAAAATAGTTTTATCTATAGTTATTCATATAGATCAGTTGATTGTGACAGAAAAAGTGTTGATTTACCAAGATAAAATGGCAAATTCTTACAGGACAAAAGATGTGTTAATTGCTACCTATGTACTGGCTCTCAATTGATCAGGAGGTTTTTTTTTTCCCAGATAGAAAAAAAGTATTGAAAAATACATCTTGGAAAAATGAGCTGAATGTATTATCTCTGAAAATCTTGATTTAGCATTTTATTTCAACATTTCTATTTCAACCCCTGACTCCCCGGCCACTTCTTCTGAAAGAAAATGTTGACTTTTCAGGAAGTGATGAGCTTTGTTGAATGTTTGGAATTTGACTAAAGGCTGAGTAAGGATTACTTGTATGAAAGAGTTTTTATAGCAACAACTTCCCAGATGTGTGGGTATGTTTGAATGTTTCAGGAGTGTTGTACAAGGACATGATGTAATATTCTGTTATGAACCACTAACTTTCTTAGTTTCTCAGAGTTAAAGGAATTCTTGCTTCAAATGCAGTAGTAGGGATAATATTGTTCTTTAGCAAACAGTCTTGGACAGATTGCAGAAATATGTTAAATAATTATTACATTAAGGTTGAATGTTCAACTAAAATTAATTGCACTGTTATGTAAAATTAATTTTGTTAATTTATTTTACAAGTACTGCAATGAAATGTATAGAAATTTGTAATTATTATTTTAAATAATACAGTGAAACTTACAATAATTTAATTGTGTATTTAAAGGTAATACAGGTACAAACTGGGAAAAAAAACATATATACATATGTGCATAAATATGTTTGGATGTGTAGATTTTACACACACACACACACACACACATATATTTATATATATATAAATATGAGTGGTGAGCCAGTAAATAAAGCAGAAATTAAATAATCTTGGACAGCCAGCCTTCAGATGTCCTACCTGTGCTTAGTCAGATAAATGAACTTCTGCATCCAGGTGCCCAAACCTGTTTGCACCTCCCTTTCCTTGTGTGTGGGTTTTTAGCAGCAGGGAATCATGACTGGATATGTGTTAAACCAGACCAATGCCTGATCTGAGCATTTGGGGAAGTTGGTTACTGGAGCACAATAAATTAGCAAGGAAGTACAGACTCAGTGGCTGTTTTCTCACTGAATGTGATTGAAGACAATAAAGAATTTAGAATATTAGGAAAGAATTACTGTGCCTGTTGTCCACTTGATGCACAGTTTTTTAAAGGAAATAAACCTTTTCAATTTATTTCTTTCTTGCTCAGTATTTCTCTCTATCCTTTCTCATGTGGCCTGTCAGCCATGTGGATATTTTGCTGAAAGAATAAAGACAGATATATGAGTAGGAAGGGAGAGAGAATTCAGTATAACTACTTTTTCCTTTCATATATGTCTTTTCCTGTGGTATATTTCCCTTCAAGAACATTCACAGGGTGAAAACAACATAAGGGCTACTGAAAATATGTAGCAATGTTCTTATCCTCATTAATTCAAGACAGATAGCATTTGAATGTAAAATAGTCCTCAATATCACTACAAAAAATGGAAATACAAGATGAGCAATGTGGTATTTGTTTCAATGATCTTAGAATGAAGTTCAGTGCGCCACAAGGGCCTATGGCATAAATATTCAGCAGCATTCAGTTTTTTCGCCCCACATGTGAGCAGGTTCAAGAGAAAGCTCTATGGGATGGTTAATCTGCTTTTCAAACCAGATTGGTGTGTAGACACTACTTCTAAGCCCTGGCTGAGGAGTTCAACCACTGTGGGGAACTACTTGCTGTTTACATCTGCCGCTGGATGAGGTATTATTAAACTGAGATTTAAGGAACTTAAAGGAGCCTGAGCTATTTTCTGTGAGAGCACCGAGTGGAGACCCCACCCACCCCACAGGCACCTATGTTATTGAATGTCAGGGAAAGGTTCTACTAAATTTGGTGGGCTTATGGGAAGAATCTCTTCTATTTCATGCTGCATCGAGAGGATTTCAAATGAGGATTTGGGTACCTGACTGGCCAGTTTCAGACATTTTATTGAAAGATTTCTTCAGAGCTCAGGACTTTTCTCCTGTAGTTCCTGTTCTTCCAGATCACTTGCTATGACCAGACTCAATTCCCTTTTTAAGATTCCTGGCATGCATAAGGAAAGATGAAGCCTTTTCTGTTATGCTTCTATTATTGCAATTATGTGATGAAAAGGAGAATGCAATTCAAAATACAGAAGCCTAAAATCCTCAAATGCAAATGCTCTTGCAAATGAACCCTCTGCCCACATGGAGAGAAAAGATCCAGGCTCAGATTCACAGCCTGGCTCTTATTCTATGTATGAGGCAGCTTACTGTAAGACCAAAATCAAATTATCTCTGTGTTCAGAAGATAGTTAACATTAATTTCATCTCTGCACCATCTAATTTCATTTTCAGATTTTTGCATAGTTTGTCTTAGCTAATGAAGAATGTTGACACAGCAAACCATGATGTGAAGAGGGGAACTCAACTTTACTGTCTTTAAAATGGTTGTTTTCCAAACCCTTCTGGGCAGAATGACATGAACAGAATAACAAAACAGACTTCCAGCTCAAAATCTATATTAGAAAGCTTTATGTTAGTGCTAGAATATCAGGGTTGCATTGTCAAGGAAGGGCAAAGATGCTAGGAGAATAGGAAAGGCTTTATTTGGTGAATATTTAATTCCTAATGAAAGAAAAGTAGCATAGGAAAGGAAGAGATTCTTCTTCATCATTCCAGGCTGCATGTATATGTCAACATAACCAAGTGCATTTACAATGTGATTTATTCTAAAAACACCAATTTATTTGTACTAGAGTATTATTTCAGTAGTTTTCTTTCAGACTGTTATTTTTATATCAGGGAATCCAAATTAGGAACCTTGTGAAGTCTGAGATGTTTCTATTAATTTACACAACATTCTCTTTTTCTAATTCCCTCATGATTAGCTCAGGGTCTTTTATTTGACTTAGTTCTGCAGAAGATTAGCCTTCAATATCACAAATATTTTCATCAAGACTGGTATATAAGGCTGCCAGGGCAGCATGAAAGCTGAGGGAGCCTTACAGTTGTAACTGCAGGACCCAAAATGTTCTCCTGATTCTGCTGTGACTCCTGGATCTGTCCAAATGCCATTCCTCCTTCACACAGGTAAGGCATCAAGTTCCAGGGACCCTATGTTTCTCTTTGCAGCCCTCATTCTGATGCACCCATCATTAAGGAATCCCTTTGAACAAAACTCAAGATTTTCCTCTTCCTTTCCATTGAAATCTCATCTCTTCAGCAAGCTTGCATTTGGTCTGGTAAATTTCTTCTTGGAAAACTGAATTCAGGATCACATACTCAGGTAACATTCAGCCTTTCAAAATCAACTCAATCATCTCCCACTAAATGACTTAGAGGCTGCTCCACAATTAATTTTAGCCTGGAAACCATAAGGATCGATATTATCTTGAAAGAAATCTGAGGAGTTTTACTTTAGCTTGGTTTTGAGGAATGGCTGGTACAGGGGAATGTGAATTGGTATCCAATCCATGTATATTATAATGCAGGGAATATATTTGAACAACAGTGTGATGATACAGAATTATGCCACAGAAAATGTAAGCAATAGCACTTTCAGGACCCATGAGAAAACCAAAGATAAAGCCCTCCCATCCTCCTACCAATGTTTATTAGTCCCACAACAGTAAAGACCACCCTTTATTGGCAAATGCAGTTATCTCACTTGGCATCTGAGGAGCTTAAACACCAACCAGGCTGTGGCTCCTTCTTCTCTCTCTTTAATACACGGAGGATTACCCTTGTGAAGGACTACATAAATAGAAAATGTGATGGCTTTGCTTTAACTACACTAAGCCTGTCTTTTTTTTCCCTGGCAACAGTTTTAAGTGTCAGTGTTGCATCCGTATTAAGTGTGAATTCGCTTGTGTAAAGACCATTAAGGTTAATAGAATTTTAGTTTTACTGCTTAATAAATTTCAGAGTGGATTAAGTTTTGAGAAATATGTAACCAGTCATAATGCACAGACCATAATCCCATATCAGCATACATATACTGTAGCTAAGTCTGGGAAGTGCTAACAGAGACATGATGTTGCTTCAAATTAAATATAAAGAAAATAGATTCTTTTCAAGTTTGTAACTTAGCTAATATTTCAGTATAGTTTGTCTTCTATTGTTTATTGATTTTTTTTCACTTCTACTCACTTTAAAATTGCATTCTTTCACATTTTGGGCTTATGGATTTAAAATCATAATGGATTATTTGAAACATCATCTTTTCCAAGCTGTTAGATCACAGTGCAATATTATATACCTAGTAATTACTGAACTCTTTGTACAGCGAGTGTGTAGGTACTCAAATGCCTGGATTTTTAGGGAATCATATTTTAGAAAGATCCCATTACATATTTTAGGAAGATCCTAATGACTAACATACATTAACAATGTACACATACATTTAACAATGCATATATCCAAACTTTGTGGATCTGTAATTGGTTTATAGTATTAACTATCAATTTCCTCTAAAATTATTGTATTTGTCTCTCAGGAGCTTTCACATATTCAGTTGTCTTTCTCCAAGTTCTGTTCCACTGGATTTACTGACTTTAAATGATATGCTGAAGGTATTGGCATGTTTCTTCTCTGGAGGCAGGGAACATTCCTGAACTTTTGGTCATTGGTGCTGCTCTGAAGTCAAGGGGAGGCTGTGCCTCCACGGGCTGGCAGCCTTTCCCCGACCCTCATGCTTCTCAACTGCAAATTTAGCTAACAAAAGCAGACAAAAGGTCTAAGATTTCTATTGTTCCCACACCTCTGCTTTTGTACTAGAATTCTTTGCTTTTTCCCCACTGCTCACATCCCTCTGTATATCTCATAGTTTATTTGTGTTGCCAGTGTGGCGGTTCGGGAAATCTGCCTATGTATAGCTGTAAATCGCAGCCAAGGTTGTACAACAACAAAGTATCTGGTTATTAGTTATATTCAGGAGACTGACCGAAAATGTCAGTACAGTTTTCCATATTTATTATCTCAGAGAATTCTATATCCAGTAAGAATATTATTAATATTTTTTACATGCCAGCCCTGTAACTCTGCCTGTGATCTGAAAGTCAAGCTGTCATCCTTGCTTTTAATGATTTTTTTGCAAAAGAAACTTACATTACAATATTGCTGCCTCCTTGAGCCAGAATAGGACTGAGACTGTTTGCATATCCTCATTACTTCTGCAAAGGCCTTAAGTAAAAAAGGAAAGAACTACCAAAAAAAAAAAAAAAACCCAAAAAACCAAAAAACAAAAAAACCACCCCAAAACCCCCAAAAAACCCCAAACGCAAACAAACAAGAAATTATTTTTTATTAAAAACAAAGAGTTTTGATCCTAAGAAGTTACAGGAATACCTGTTGTTTAAAAATGTCTTCATTGTCTTTTTTAATGACTACAACTTTTCTTTTAGCATCTAAGGGCAGTAAACAGATGCAACAGCATCCTTCTAAATACACAAGGACTTATGCTTCTGTATTGTACATAGTGCCTTAAAGTTGAAAAGCAGCAAATATGGTTCATTCATGTTAACAAGACTTAGCCAGGAATCTCAAGTATCACTAGAGATCTCAGCCTACAGCTTCCTTCTCATTAAAGGATTCCAGCTGATTCTGTTTGCTTTACCTTCCAGTGTTCCAGGTCATACTTGATTTCATATTCAATCTCAGCAGTTTTTAGTGGCCAGCTGTTTGAAACCTGAATACCTTTACTCCTGTTTCTATCTAAAAATGCTTTCCTTTACAAATCATCTGTATTTCTTTGTCTTGTCTTTGTGGATATAAATTTTGGTTAGGTTTGCAGCTGACTGTGTGACAAAGTCATACAATTATGTCTTTATTCAGTTTAAGGTAACATCCATCAGGGTGAGTTAGGCTGCTGTACCTCTGATGCTGACAAATGCAATACGTGCATTTGCTGCTGCATTTTTAACACCAATTACTTTTTTTTTTTTTTTTTTTTTTGTAGTTAATTAACTTTTGCCAAACATTATTATCCTAACTTTCAAGATAAGGAAACTGAGGCAGGTGACCAAGGCAATGTTACCTTGCCCTACCACAGCCACAAAGCATGTTCAAGGCATTTAGCAAAAGCAACAAAAGGTCACAGAAATGGCCACTTCAAAACCAACAAATGGTCTGTTTCCTAAATTTTTTGCCTACAAGAAAAATGCTTGGCATCAGAATCCCATCAAAATGTGTCACCATTGTGGAATGGCTGCCTCTGCTGAGTGGTGTACTTGTACAGCTGTGTGTGTGAATGCTACAAATCAATTTTTAGGTAGCATGGATTTATCTAAGAGAGCTGGCTAATGGCAGATTTTTCTTTGTTCTATAATCACCTTGAAGAGTAATTGGGAATATTTTGAGTGATCAGTTCTTTTGTTGATTTAACAACATTTTTATTCTTGTTGATTTTGGCTTCTTTAATGAAATGTTTCTACTGTTGTCTCCTGTGGCTTCCTACTACCCAGCCCCACTTCTGACACACCCCAGTGCTGATGAGACTTTGAGAAGTCACCAGGACAGGGGAGTTTTGATGGGAGAGTCTCCATGCACAAAACCTGAAGAGACGAAGTGTACCCTGCAGAGGAAGAAATCATTTTCACATGACACTTCTTTTTTTGGCCTGTTCTCCAAATTATCAAAGGTTCTTTTTTTTTTTTAATTGGGCAGAATAGGTAATAGAAAAGTTAAGTATGTGTATTATTTAAATCTTTATTTGGTAATGGATTATTTTATGCAGTTCAACTCTATGGATATCGGTCTATTTTCCACAGATCCTGCCAAGAGACTTTCCATTCTGGGGCTTCCTGCTTATTTCTTCCAGCTGCTTCTCTTTCTTATCCCTTCTGTTGTTATTCTCCTCCTGTCTCCTTGTTTTCACTACTGATGGAGGAGAGGCTTGTTTAGACTTTGAAACCATAATATAAATGTTCTTGGCAATTGTTTCTTTCTATACTCTTTATAATTATTCTCCTGTGATTCCAATTGTATTTTCCAGTTGGAGACCATCATAGAGAACTGTGCTGCTCAGCCAGAATGTTAAAGGTGCAAATAATCTTTTGAGAGGGTTCATAAGGAACATGTTTGACACCGAGACACAGCAGGAGTAACACAGTCGCCAAAATGGTGTTGGCTGTGTTGACGAGTGATGCAGGAAGGAAAACTTCTTATTCAGCTCTACATCTCCTGCTTTGTCCTTAACCTGTGCCACAAAGTCTGTCTGTAACACAAAACCTCCTGCCAAACTCACCCTGACAGATCACCATCAGCAATAATGGGATTTGTGAGACTTGTTGGCCCAACCTGCTCCAACGGGGTGCTACTGGGTGAAAGTATGAAATAGGACAGTGTGTGTGCCTGTGCATCATTTGAATTCTCTGCTGTAGTAATGACAGATAGTTAAAAAAACACAAAACCAAACCAAAGAAGCCCCCACAATAAAAAAACAAAACAACAAACCAAACAAACAAAAAAACCAAAACAAAGAAGCAAACGAAACCCGCCCCATTCATTTACATTATTTCATTATTTTGCATCTGTGGAAGTCATTTGACCACCTGTTAGCCTGATGGCACTAATGTTAGTCCTGTTAGAAGGGAATTGGTCCTTCCTCCTGCAAAAATAACCACTGTCATGAAGGCAGCAAAATGCTGTTTTCTCACATCTGAAAGTATTTGCAGAACGAAGTCCTTTGTTTGTTTGTTTTTTTGCCTGTGTGTGTTTGTTTTCTCTACTTTTGGAACATATTAGAAAGCATCCTGCTCTCGTTATTCCTTTTAAATAGTCTATTTTCTGTAGAAAGTAATATCCACATGGTAAACTCCTATTCATCAGAACTGTGCCAAATATGTGCCATTTTAAAGCTAAATATATGTTATTTTATTTTACTTTAAAGTGAGCCAAAATGCATACCAAGAACATAGCTCTGGATGGTATTGGTCCTATTTTCAAGTGAGTATTTACTGTGTGAGGCACTTCTGTGCAATGAGCTGAGTTTGTAAGGGGCTGCTTTATGAATGCAAAGCAGAAAGTAGTATTCCTTCCTGCTCTTGCTGTGAATTTACAATTTTTACAACTTTTTAATTGTAAAAATATGGATTTTCTTGCTACTTTTGAGGAAGAATGTGAAGCATGACCTTATGTACTTAACATGATTGTACCTGGCTCCCTAGCACTCCCTTTCCACTTGAATTTTAGGAGTGCTTCTCCAGGGAACATAGGGAAGAGGGTATTCAGTTTGAGGAAAATAAAAAGTTGGCACTTAGGACCTTCTGTGTCAACTCTAATATCATTCTGTAGGTGACTGGCTGATGTACAATGGTGTATTTTGGTCCCATTTTTTATTCCCTCTCTTTGGGTACTAATAAGTCTTTATTCTTGTCAGGTTCTGGTAATATTTTTCTTCCTTGACCTGGTCAGGATGCAAAATATTTCCTACACAATGTCTCCCCTTCCTTTACTATACACTAAAGTAAGACTGAACATCAGGCAAGATTTAATGAAAGAGGGAGACTTCTGGAGTTACAAGACCACATGGTAAATAGCTTCCTTTTTCATTATTTTGCTTCATAAAATGTTAAAATGTTCTCTTTTTCTCTTTGTAAGGATTGCATTTTACATGTCTGACTCCAATTTTCTTTTTCTAAAAACAGTCAATAACATTACAGAGCAACTGTGTTAGCAAATGCTAAAACTGAATAAACTGATTGTTATAGCATGGCCAAATTAAGGATGTGTTAGGGTGTTTATAAAGTGAAAAAGAAAAGTTTTATAAAGAATTAAGAGCAATTCAAAACAGAAATAGTTCCTCTTTGAACAGTTGAAAAGGAGGTCTAAATGGCCTGAAAACTTACTGACCTGGAAGAATCCAGTAATTGAAACTAGGAATAACTTAAAAATTTCACATCTTGATCAGTGGAAATGAGATTTGCTTGCAAATACAGCGTGGTTCTATAAAAGAACTCAAGTTGTCACTTTAGCTAACAATTTCTTTATTTAGACTATGAGCTTCATCTTATTGAACACAGCTCAAAGAGTCATCCTGATTTTCCTGAATAATCTCAGCTGGGAAAAAAACTTTATTAACCTTGTCTAAATAATGTAGGATTTGGGGTTTTGGTTTTGAAAAGTTATTGACCTTTGTTGTCAAACTTCTAGTTATTAAACTTCTGATTTTCTTCTAACTAATGTAAGTTTTTTATTGTTTCTTTACCACAGCATTTTCCAGTTGAAAGTCAAAGAAAGCTGAAGTGTCAGCTGCATTAGCAACTTCTTCAGCGAGAGAAGAAAATCACCTCTCTTATCAGGATTTCTGGTGCCACTGTGTGAAAAGCAACTGGTGAAGTCTTTAGAAATCAATTCCAGTGTAGAGAAATTTCTTTGCAGGTAAAATGTATTATATTTAAGACTGAGCAGGACACAGGACTCCTTCAGGCTGAAGACCTGTTTAATGAGGATATAAAAAATAAAAGTGAAAATCCAGCAGTTACAAAATATTAGAGCACTTTAAAAACCCCATATGTATCAGTTTGCATATGATAGGGTGAATCAGTGTGCAATATACATACTAGGGTCAAAGATCAAAACTCTCATAATGAATTGTTAAGGAAAATGTACAATTCCTAGAGCAACATATAAGTCAGGGAATCGCTTTACTTAGGTCTTTTTTTCTTTAAGTCATATAAGGGACAAATCTTTATTCTGACAGTCATCCTTCTGTGCTAAAGCAGGAAATATTTCAGAATCTGTGGCCTAAAAGAGGAAATGGCACCTCTAACTTTTCTCAGTGGGTGCAGTTCTACCTCAGTCTCTGACACTGACCTGTCAGTTGTGCAGCATGGAGGCAAGTACTGAGCAATGCAGCGGGACGAGTTTGTTTCTTCCTGCATGCACAGCTCGTGACTGATGCAAGAAAATTGTTAAGGGATATTGTTTTCACAGAGTATTTTTCCCCACTGCCACAAAGGCACACCAGCAGCTGGTTCAGCATCCAGCCCACCTGGAGGTGTGAGGCAATGGGAACTCCCTAAAATAGATGTGCTGCTGAGGGATGTGGCTATCCTCTGCCCTTTAGGAGTTTCCAGCTGTCCATCCCCTGTTGTTCATGTTCATCCTGCCAAAGCAACATGCTTAAGCATCTGGCAGAAGGAAATCAATTGATTATCATTTCTGAGATTGAAAATGACCTGATAGGTTACCAGTTAACCCTCCTGCTGGCCAGTTTGAAGGCACAAGCAGGCTGCATATGA
Source organism: Camarhynchus parvulus (assembly GCF_901933205.1). Classification (NCBI taxonomy): domain Eukaryota; kingdom Metazoa; phylum Chordata; class Aves; order Passeriformes; family Thraupidae; genus Camarhynchus; species Camarhynchus parvulus. Next base: position 58,530,768 of record NC_044574.1, on the reverse strand, counting down.
ATAACTGATGCTTCAGCTTTGAGAATAACCTGGGTACAGTTGCAAGCTTGGGGAAGGCCAGAAGCACTGCTGCTGCTGCTGCTGCTGCTTGGATTCGACCTGCTTCCTCTCAGCGGAAAGAGGTAGTTGGAAATCTTCTTTTTTGTTTACCTCTATCCTTTTCAAAAGAAATGCAAAATTCAATTTTGTGAATAGATGTTGCTCTGGGTCACATAATCTGGCTCTGTTCAGCTACTAAGAGGAGTTGCCTGTTCCAGTGTTTTTCATTATTTTAGTGATTTTATTTTCTAATATTTGTTGTTTCCTATTTTTTATTACAAACTAAAATTTTCTATTATTATATTTCAATTTTTTTCTAAAAATTCTTCTGCTGTACTCTTGACCTTGTAAATAATGCCATATCAAGGACTGAACCCTATTCTGCATTATCCCCAGCCAGCTGCAGCCCACAGCTGTCTGTCCAGCTGTGCTCAGGGAGCAGCAGCCCTCACACCTCTGCCTTGCCTGGTCCAGGTGCTGGGGCTCTGCTCCTCCTGGGGCTCAACTTTACTGGCCACTTAATGGTAAATCTGGTGACTTGTGCTGCCAATTACTGCAGCCAGGGCATGTTCCCTGTGAAATTTACAGTTGTTCTGTTATTTATTGGTACCAGCTTGCTTTACACACCTCTTTGGAGGAATTAAATGGTGTTTAGTGGAATGACAATATGTCACTCCAGATCTGCAAAAGGCAGTGTAAGGTCAGTGAAGAGAAGACTTCACCTTCCAATAGTCAGTTTCTATGTATAAATTGGCACTTGATGCTCATCAAAGAACAAGAAATATTGGATATGCTCTAAATGTCCATTGTATTTTTGAGCCAGCTACCTGATGGAAGTCATCACTTATATGTAAATGAACTGTCAATGACTTGTCTCTGTTGGCAGTCGCTGGACTGTGAAGGGTATGTCTTAATAAGAACCAAAGCTCTTCACAGACTTTGATTTACTGGAAATAAAATAGAAAAGTCCTCTGAGACTACAAAGGACACTTGTTTCAGATAAAATGTCTAGACAGTAGCAATATATTTGGGGCTTTTATTATAGTGAAACTGCAAATTAGAATGGAGTGCTGAGAAAGTTCCTATGACCCAGCTGAGTTCAAAAACACAGTTTCAGACTGATCCTTGAAACATTTACACTCAAATTAAGTTCATGAGCATTCAAAAAGTGAAAGAAAAGATGTGCAAGGTCAACGTTCAGGTTTGCTAGAACTCTAGAGCTGCCCAGACTTTACATTCTCTCTGACAAGGAGGAATTTGCAATGCAGCTCTGATTTAAATCAGCAAAAGAAAACCCAAATCATGCGTTGTGTTTCACTGCGTTAGATAACAGCCTGCTTTACAGTCCATTCCTGTTTGATGTCTTTTTTCTTTGATTATTAAAAATGAAAAAACAGAAGAGAGGTTAATCACATGAAATGTCATCTTTTGGGAAGGAAAAAAGGAAAATGAAGCAGGATTAGGCTCAGACATGTCGGTCCCTTGTTTTAAGAAAGGCAAATCATACAGCATTTCTGGTATAGATTTTGAAGTTTCAGAACACCCAGTTTATCTAAAAAATATTTTTTTCCCTCGAACTAATATTTTAGAATTATCTTCATTGTCAGTTTTTTAACATCCAGAATGTTTTGGAAGCTTTACAGATTTTGAAAAAAAAAAATATTGTGGTAAACCTTATGCCTTTTATTGAGGTCTGTGTAATCTGAGCTCGGTATTTTTGCCCAAAAGAATTTGCGTGCCCAATATAAATATTATACATGAGAGCTTGGGTACTTAAATTAGAACCTTGGTTTGCCTGTATAGCTAATGGAGAATCCAGAAGGCAGCTCAGTGAAGCATCAGTTTCAAACACCAGAGCGCTCTGAATACTTTTGCGTGTGATTTATCGCAGCTTTCCAGGAATCATCCTGTGCTCCTCGTGATCACTTCCTTATCCATCTGTACAGAGATCAAATGGAGACACATGGTGGTGCACCCTACCAGCATTTCTCCCCAGTTGCCTTTAGTATTGGGAAGAACAACATTAGTCATTAATTTTCAGAGAATTCATGTATCCGTGGTCATGTTTTCATACACCTGAAACAACAGCTCTGGGAGATGTGGACTGTCTGGGAACTGATGTGACACCTTGCATCAGGTAATTAAAAAGAAAAATCAATTTTGTTAGCTGTCAGGTTTTTTTCACAGCAGGGGTTTGTGGTGCTTGGTGGAGAGTAACCTGTCTGTGACAAGGGTCTCAGAGCAGAGATTTTTGTGGTGCTCTCAGTCTCTGAGTGCCAGTTCTGGAGTGGAAGGTCAAGTTGGGGTGCCGACAGAAGACTTAATACTTTTGGCTGACTTCAGTGAGGTAATCCATTTGCCATTGTCATCCAAATATAAAAGCAGAAACAATTTAAGAGGATCACGCTGAGTCTGCAAGCAATCTGAAATCTTATTTCTGAGATGTACGAAAGGCTCCTTCCCATTCAATAGGCTGCTAACCCTGGAAGCTGAACAGCAGCAATTCAGGGTCCTTTTGAGCGCATAGAAATCTAGATTCAGCTCAAGGCTTGTGTACCTAGGCAGTCTATTAAATGATCGTGGTCTCTGGTTTTAGTTCCACTGTAAAATTAATGTAAAGCCCTAAGGTTAAATGATACACATTGTCAGCATGATGACTGCATTAGCTGTAGCTGTTCCAAAAATAAAATTTATTTGATAGTAACTGAATTTCTACATAGTCCAACAAATGAGTCATCAGATAATGTCCACAGAGATCAATTTTATTTATACTTTCAGAAGATTAATATTCACTGTTTTCTAAATCTAAGAGTATGCATAACACCAGTCTGAATTAAATCTAAGAAATGTAAATGGATAATCAGAATGTCTTTTGGGGCTTCCTGCTGATTCAATATTTGATACTCTGATCGTAGCCACAGTGTACCATGTTCTTTTTTTACGCTGTCATACGGTTGGTAAATACCATTACAAATACAAAATTAACAGACTCAATCCCATACAAGTATAATTTGATGCAAGTCATAATATAATGTTTACAGACTCCTCAAGAAGACTTTGTACCCCATCTATCCCTGCATGCAGTATTTCAAATATTTGACAAGTCACTGCTGTCAGAGAGTACAAAGGAGGAAAAAACCTACATGTGGTATAAGAAAATCGAGGTTAAAAAGCTCAAAGAAATCAGATTTAGATCATCAGCTTTAACTGAACAAAGCACAATATTCCTACCCATATCCTTGTTGTTTTGAAGTATGAGAATCAAACATTACCTGTCATCACAGAAATAATGAAAAAGGCTGTTTTCTCCATTTCCCTGACTTTATAAGCTGTACAGCGTTGTAGTAGTTTCACTGCCTGAAGTATTATCCAGAACATCTATTTTGCATTCAAGTTAGTGCTATATTTAGAGCCTATTTTTATTCTGCCTAAAGTAAACAGTACACTAGACCTTAATGTACCCTCTAACTCCAGACATGGGCACAGAGGATGTAGGCTAAAAATAGTTATTACTCTCGAAGCAATAATTTGTTTGAAAGCCGTCACCTGAACTCCCAAGCAGTAGTGAATGATTAGGACCCACTTGTCTTTTCTGCTGGAGAGAAACCTCCTCAGCAGATCCTCTTTTCCAGTCGGCAAATCTAAAATTTGTGCAAAAATAGTAGTAGAGAAAGTTAGAAGAATTTCAGCATGTCATTAACTCCTGCAGGAGGACAAGATACTCTTTTTGAATTCCTCCCAGCAATAGTCACTTTTCAATGCTCTATATTCTCCACTGGGAAAAAGGTAATTATCAGTCAGAGTAGTAGGGAGGAAGAAAAATAAAATTGTTTATTATTGGACCAATTGGGCCCAGAGAAATGAGGGCCAAACCGCTTTTTGCTTGTCTGAATTTGCTTTTTAGTCAGTCTGGATGTGTTTTTTGTTTAGAAGAGAACTTCAGTGAAGAGTATGTTGTTTTATGACTGAGGCCAATAGAAAGTCATTGGCATAATAAAACTGCAGATTTTAAAATTTCAACGCAGCTGCTCTGTGACTTTTAAGCAACTGTGAAATCACATTGTTTAAACTGTGTTTGTAGGGACTGGTGCCTGGATCCATCTTTTTTCCTCCTTTTTTTTCTTCCTGGAGGAGTCAACAGAATCAACAACTGGTGTTGCAATCTAACCATTTTTGTGAGTGTTCACAAACCTCCATTCAGAAACAGCCACCTGGTCACTCTGTGCTCCACTCATGTATGAAAAAGAGCATGATGTTACCAGTATCATCAATTAATATGCTAATACTCTTTCACTGGTGAAAATACGTTCATTTAATGACAAACACGCTTGTTTGGAGACACACCAATTATGTGCAGACTGGCATTTCAATTTTTTTTACAACTGCTTTCTGACTTCTTAGGCTGCAGCAGTTGGTGATACCAGGGCACGCTTTTACACTGCATTGTATCAAGAGTACATAAGAAGCATTTATAAGAAGCAATTTTTTGCTTCTCATGGACCAAGTTCTTTGCAGTGAGAGGTGAATTCAGGACCTATGCCTTCCACCCTGAGCCTGTGACTCCATAAGCATCCACAAATGTGAGAATTTATGCAAGTAATATCAAAGTGGTTTTGTGTTCTTGCCAGAATGGTGACAAGGGATAGCTTGTCTACAATCAGGGTCACAATTGAGTTACAGGGTAGGAGCTAATCATTGTGGAGATTGACCCTTAAGACTGAGGAGACCAATAGGTCAACAGCACTGAAGAAAAAATGATCAACCAATGCAGAGATTTCTGTATATATTTTTTTTCTTTGGCTTTTGAGCTTAGCTGAGCGCCTCAGAAAACGAGTCCAGTAGCTGCTGCCCTGAAAGAAAAATGGGATGTAGAAGAGGCACTGGAGAGGCAGGGAAAATGGGACAGGGCATTTGAATTAGACAGCCAGGTTTGGTTTTTTCTGGTATTAGAAAGATATATTGTGATATATTTTACTTCAGAGTAACCCAGAAAAAAAGACCACATACACCTTTACCAGTACTTTCTGGGATAAAAACTACACGGGAATAATTGTGCATTAAAGGACCAGTAATCCAGATTGCACCCACCCTACAGCTGACACAGCCAGAAGGTTATTACACAACTCATCTGCCTCTTGTGCAGGGGGTGTACATGGTAACCTGATTTCAAATTCACAGAAAGAAGGTGTAACTCCTAAGGCGTTATTCCTTTGCCACATAGGGTATTCCAGGGTATGCATAGGGAAATTGATTTTAAAAGGGCAGGGTTTTGGATTATGTACTCACAGATATACCTGTGTATGTAGGATAGCATTTGAGCTTTAGAACCATCCTTGAATTTTATTGTTAATAACTCCCTCTCTGGCATTAGTATGGTTATCAGTAGCAGGTAGTTATTCCTATATTTGGATTTGAATGATGACTCCTGCACAGGGAAGAGGAAAATTGGGGAGTTGGAACTAATGATGAAGTTCCCTTCCAACACAAGTCACTCTCTGATTCCATGGAGCTGTAACCATTTTCCCTGCATACAGTGCTCCTGCATGACTGAAGAGAGACATCATTCACCCTGCAGTGCATAAAAGAAGTGGGCTAATGCATGAAATGTACTGGGTAGACAAAACTTTACTCAAGTCTAATATCTTTTCTTCATATGCATACAAAAATAACAACTCAGGGATTCAGTTTCTGTTTTGTTTATCCACTGCACAAAGAAAACAAAAGTGCATCTGTTGCTCATCATTCTCACTCATTTCTTTGCCATCTCAATCAAATTGAGACGAATGGCTTATGCTTGTCCCTTGAACAATAACACTGCTCAAATGCATAGACTGGGATCTCCTTCTGACAAGTTTTAATTATGGGATGAGTCAAGCTGGCATTTACTTAGAGAGATCACACATACAAAGACTCCAGTGTCAGACACTGTCTATGCTGCATTCTGAAACCAGTAAGCTGAATTTCACAAATATACTGACGAAAAGGTGTGGCATTTGCTGAGAGTCTGGACATTCAAGGACCATAAAATCTTCCCAGCCAGGCATGTAGCAAGAGCTTATCAGGTTCCCTCTCAAGGAAGGGAAGAGAAGGCTTCATCCAACTGGCACATCAGGTGTGATCCCTTGGGTTCATCCATAACAGTTGGAGAGGAGAGAGGAGGTGGATGGGAACGAAGAACTGAGTAAATTCACAAACTGAAAGGAACAAAGAGCCATGCTGCTTACCAAAAAGAGTCTGAAGTGGGTGTTTCCCCAGGGATCTCAGCAGAATTCAGGTACCGGGTTATGAGCATAGTTCTAAAACCAGGATGATGGCTAGGGTTAAGCACATTTTGAATATTTGGGTGTCAATTCTATCATAGCCATGGGATGAACAAAGAAGTGACTGAATGAACGTGGTATTCAATGTCTACTGAGGGCAGAATTAATCTCTGTTATTGGAAGCTTTTGCATGTTACAAAAATATGAAAATCAAAATTATTAGTAAAGTTCTGTATCTCTATTCTTTTGAGGATGCCATCATGCTACAAAGTAGACATCAAAGAGCAAAACCTCTGGAGAGCCCCAGAGCTGGGGTCAAGATAAACCTACAGAAGGGGATACCTACAGTATACCTGAAACTTGAGAAGAGGGGACAGAATAATATGTTGGCTTTGTGGTCTTGATGAAAAGAACCATATCTCTGACTTCACAGCCTCAAATGTCTTGGATCCACAATGAGGTGCTTGATCTTATGATTATCTGTAAGCCTAAAATTTTTGTTCCAGTGGCATAAATAATTATTGGCAGAGAGGAATCCTCCAATGTAGAATTCACCCACTTACTGCTGATCTAGGGCACAAGCAATTGAGTTTATACCTTCTGCTCGCATCTAACATACTGGATGCAAGTATAACCCAAATTAACCAGACTTAAATTGTACTGGAATCTTGCAAAGGCAACAAAAATTATTCTGGGCTTGACTTGATGTCATGAAATGTAATAGATTTTTGCAATGCCTTGATATTATGTAACTGACACACAGTAAAGCACACACACGAAAGCAAATATCATGCTCAGAGTGCTCTGCAATGTGACATTCATACCCAGACAGACTCTCAGCATGGTGTGTTAGGATGGGGCTGCAGAGCAGGAATTATTCCTGGGTGAGTAAGAAGAACCTTTAAAACCCCACACTGAAATGGGAATGGATTTGTACTTCTTTCCTCATGTTCAGCAGAAACAGAAAGAAATCAGTAAGCAGGAAGTTCTGAGACTGCAAGGCTATAAAAGGAAGAGCTGTAACTTTCCAGTAGGACTGAGGATCTGGTAATATTTATGTACTTTGAGTTTGCAGAACATGACATGATATGCATGTTTCTTACCGCAAAACAAAGATGAGGTGGTGCTTTCTTACTGGGAATGCAGCTACTTTTTTTACTTCCTGGCTTCTCCATTTGCTTTATTCTTTTTCAAGGACTTGGTGCAAGAATTCAAAGATCAGGAGAAGAGCACTGATCTAATCATAAAATATACATTTCAGAAAACAATAAAAGAGAAAAGATCTTAAAAATCAGGGGAATACTTGAGAGCCTACATATTTATAATTGAAAGCTGTTCAGGAAGGAATTACATTTTGTTCAGTCAAAATTGTTCTAATCCCAAGGCGAAAATCTTCCTGGATTTCAGGAACTAATAAATCCATCAATCAGAAACCAAGGAATAAAAACACGTGGAATTGCCAATAGGATATAAAAGATAATAACAAGAAACCTCTGCTGAAAATAAATATTTGTCAAGTGGAGAAAGGTAAAACTGGTATTGCAGTTCAAAATATCCCTTTTTTTTTCTCTCTTATTTTTAACTAAAGCCATTTTAAGAGGCCCAGTGGCCTCTTTAAACATGTATTTCTGAGCTTTAATTGGTTTGCGTAATATCTTAACAATCCTTTAATGAAATTTTGATGGATCAAAAAAAAAATTATCCCCATGGTTTGGCTGAACTTTAATCCATGAGCTAAAACCAAACTGATTTTGCAGCAGGAGTATCTGAAAGTGGATACAGTTCTTTCATTGACATCACATTTGCTGCTGGAGCCAATCCAGCCTCACTGAAGGTTTACATGCAAACCTGACTCACTGTGGGTCTCCCATTCACATCTGATCTGCTTCCAGATCTGATGTCAATGGAAGCACTGTATACTCTATGCTGATGCTATTCAGCTTGGCCTCCCTCCAGAAACTTAATGTCTTTCTTCAGTTGCATCAGTGCCTCTGAGCAAAAAGAGAATGACATCCATATGTTTTAAGATTAAAGTCGAGTCAACATTTCCAGTGAAAAAATGTAGGCGCTTGTAGACCTACGATAGTACAGTAAAGGGGTAAATTTCTTGAAATAACAGTTTCAGGCTCAAAGGTGCTGAGGTCATTGTGTGTGTTACATTTTCTTGAAAGCCATCAGCAGAAAGATACATGAAGATTGCCATGGTTTTCTTTTGGCAGCTAAATTTTGAACCATATAATTTATTGTATATTTTTAAATCAAAGAGGATGATTTGACAACAAATATGCCAGTAAGTTATCATTTAAAGAAAGAGAAAGAGGAGCTAACTCAGAAAGCTGAGGAAAAGGACTCATAGCCTATTTCTGCATGTGAGCAGGGCTCAAAGATATTTTCATATTATTGAGGAGAAATTCATATTATTGCTGTTGCATTATGCAAGAATGCAAACAGATCCCAGACAATTCAAGTCTCTTGCATCCACAGTGAGACCAGCCTGGCACTTTAAAGTAATTTATAGAAGGATATAAATTTAAAGATCATAACTAAATTTGAAGGATTTTTCAAACTAGAATTATTTTTCCAAAAGCATAATGTCCTCCAAATATATTTTGTAATACGTTGTGAAGGAGATAAAAGGCTAAAAACAACTCAGTAGAGTAACTCCAAGGATGTTTTTTGTTTAAAAAAAACTATCTAGCATTTTTTCAGTAACAGTGAACTAGGAAATAACTGGTCCCTGCCAGACACCTTTATTTGTTAAAAAGCAATCTCTGAATCTGTTTTTTCTGTATTGGCAGGTAAAGGCAGCTAAATTCTTAGATCTCTATGAGGTTAAGATGACAGCATCCCTTGTTTGCCATGGAAACTCAATGGACAGGTCTAAGCACCATCAAGTTAGATAAGCATGACCCTGACTTTAGCTTATCCATATCTCCTGACCATAAACCTGACCATGGTTGTTTGACCTGCCTATTAGTTTCCCTGAGTCTTTATTCACAAAACCACCGCCAAACACCATATTCAGGGCATTTGTACCATACCAATCTGTTTGCTATATATAATATGGAGCAAAGCATGCAGCATTCTGCAAGGGTGATCACTTTAGAAACAGCTGGAGCAACTAAGGGTAGGTTTATGTTTCTTCACCTCAGTTCCTGGTGAAAAAATGGGTTGAGGGGCTGAAGGAAATGAAGAGTGTGCTAGTGTTTTCTTCATCTTCTCCTTGGTGGGCAGGGGAAGTGCCATGTGGTGCTGAGCTGGTGAAACAGCAATGCCATGATGTGCCCTGCTTTTTGGTCTGTCTGCAGGCATGTTCAAGTGCACTTAGCAGATACTTTTCATAGCTTTCTAAAGCATTTTCTTTCACTGCTGTGTAGAAAAGCCACACATGAGAGATCTTTTTTTTTTATTAAATCTAAACATAAAAAGAAAATTTCACAAATCTGTTGGTCTGGCTGGTTCCCAGTCATGTGTCATCTGAATTACATTACCACAATATTCCAGACGTTAAATTAAAGACAGTAGGAACAAGTATAGTTGACATCTGTGCAAAATTTAAAACTAAGGAACTTCCAGTGGTTTCTTTAATCCCAGCCAAATTATGGCTTTTACCACACTCTTCCTTGTATGATGCCAATTTTTTTTTCTTCTCTCTCTCAAATAGACTCACAAGATCACAACCGTGCAGCTGCAAGGCATCCTATGCTGTTCCTGTGTGGGCTGGCCATACTAGCAGTCACACCAGGGGGAGGATGCTGGCACATCCCCAAGGGGTCATTGCCCTGGCTTCCTTGATTTTTGGTACCACCAGAAATGTGCAGTGCCTGGAAGAGGCAATGTCTGCTGTGCCAGGAATAGCTTTCATACTTTGTTTTGTCTAACTTTGGAAAGAAATTAGTAAGAGTTATACTCCTTGCTGGGAGGAGTGGCCAGTACTGTATTATGGCATCCAAGGGGACTATGAAGTCCTTGGGGATTTTCAAGTCTTGCCTCGGCACAGGTGTGCCTGACCCAAGCTAGGGCCACAAGGGCTTGGATAGGTCACCTTCAAGATTCCCCTTCAGTAAATGTTTTTAATAATCACTGCTCTGTTCCTGGGGAAATGGGCAAAGACCATTGATAGTGGCACAGGACTGATTGCTTACTTGTAGCTATGACTTGTAGCTATGCCTCTTCTTAGGCAATGGCTTATAATAAACATGCCTAGGAGCAGTCAAAGATGTGGTTAAAGTGAACGAGCAACCTTTAGTTCAGGGCAGCTAAACTCTCCAATGAGTGGTGGTAGTGGAGAAAGCCACAACCCAAGGCAAAGCCTGCTGTGGTCTGAGCAGCTAGGAGCTAAATCACGTGCACACACACACACAAGGGAGAGAGAAGGAGAGAGAAAACAACAAAATTTTTTGGCAGAGGCTGGCAACTCCTGCCCTAAATCAGTGGTGCAGGCAGAGGCTGCCTGCTCTGGAGCTGCAGGTTCCCCTCTACTGCTGCCCTTCAGTGCCACCACTCTCTGAGGGGCTCCTCTCTGCAGCGTATCCATGACACAGGCTGGCACACGTGGGGGCCAACCAGGATGCCTGGAGAGCCCCTGCATCCCCTTGTTTTCCTCCGTATTTGTTCAGCTGTGAGTATATTTGGAAACTCATTGGTGGCAAATGGGCTGCTTTGACTTTGCAGAAGGAAGAGTGTGGTAACGACACTCTGTTTTCCACTTTATCTGATTGATACCAGTCTTCATTTCTCTTAATTGAAACAAGCCACTACGGCTTTGAGGTTGCCCTAACCACACAGGCCAGGAAAGAAAAAAGAAAGAAAAATTTTCCATTTTGGCTTTGTATGTCTAAACATGAACAGTATTTTCTATGGAGCTCATCAGGCAAAAGTAAATAAAAAGTCGTATGCTGCCTCAGAAGAAACAATTCCTCTACCTTTGATATTTCCATCAAGAATTGTTTTGGTGTGGAAAAGCTGTAATTCTGTATGGTCTTTTCCCAAGAGGGAGAGGAATAAAATAACTTGAGCAAACGTTGATGTTTTCTACCACAAGGAAATGAATACTTTGCATAGAAACACAAGACCTTATTCTTCTGGGCAGTTCTGTTTGCTTTGTGATTGTTATCCCTCAGAGGTGAAAATTGTAATTGGAACTCTGCTTCCCAGGTTGCAAGGTTGGGTGGCTGGATATGGTTCCTGGGAGGTGACAGTCAGTCATGGAGGCAAAGCAGACCATGAGGGGGACACTGGCATGTGATGGTTGAAGTGCCAACCTTAGTTCTTCCCCACCTTCCTAGCCCACAGATTTGTAAGTGAAACTGGGATGAAATACTGATGGTCTGGCAACTCTCACATGTTTTGCACATTGTTTGTCAGGCAGAATGTGCCCACTGATCTTCCTGCACTTATCTCGCAAAGGAAAGCACGAGACCTCCCCTCTCCTGGACTGCCAGCAAAAGGTAGAAATTCAAGACAAAATAAAGGCTCCACCATGTCTATTATTTGCTTGTTAGGTGCTGGTAACCTGCCCTTGGCACCACAAGGCAGAAATGTGAATTATGACCATCCCCTTAAACATCTTCACGTTGTGATCCAGACCTTAACTTCTGTATCTGCGCAGGCTAAGTGAGTTTTAACAGATTGTGGGAAATGTCCTGTGAGTAAATCTGTGCATATTGTTCTTTCCGAGGGATCACAGTGGATTCAACAATATATGATGGCTTATTTGCATTTCCTTGTTATTTTTCATTTACTTGATATTTAGTTATGATTTTTAAACAGCTACAAGAAATGAGAGTCAAATAAATAGTCCAACTGTTCCTTAACATCAACCAGATATCTGATATCTTCTTGGCAATCTGGGATCCAGAAATCAATTAATAAATTGCCATTATCCAGTGAATAAAATAGTCATCTGAATAAGTACAGCACAGATGTGCCCTTTGACTTGAGTAACATGTACTGTAGGCAGAATACCTTAAACATGATGCAATTTTTACATTTCATAATACATGCTTTTTTGTGAAACAACATGTGTTTCCAGTTGTAATTGTTTGAAGGTACTGCTACAAATGATGGCTATTACTGTCTGTTGATGTTGGCTAGTCATCCTAGAAACCTTTTTTCTCCCTGCTAGTAGAAGAGATCACTTTAACACAAATTAGCTCAATAAAAATATTTATTAAAACAACAGTCAACAGTCTGCTCCTCCTAGCATGCATCCTGTATGGTATTAGAGTGAAAGCACATATTATCATGTTGCTAAAAAGAAAACTACTGAAATAAAAAGATTTTAAGAAGAATAACAGTAAACAATCTGCTCAATCAGGCAGCCTAACTACTTAGGTGTGTAATTATAGAAATGACACAATGTTTATGCAAGTGTCTTCAGAATAACAATAAAGTGCAATGTGTTTTCTACCAAGGAAGGTTTATTTGAATAAATATGTGATGAGCCCAGCAGGGCTACTCACATGACAACAGAAGGGTAAACAGGGAGAGGCATTCCCTCATGCACAGTCAAAAGGGCACAAAGGCAAGGCTATGGAATAGGTTTTACCCGTGTCTGAAAGGTTAAGGCTCAGTCTCATTGCTCTTTAGCTGCGTTTCGGGCATTTGTGCAGAAGGGGTGGGCAGAGTAAACAGTGCTTAAAGCTGTGACACTCAAAGCTCTCCACCGTGTCAGATGAATGAGAAGTGGAAAAGGTGGGAGGATGCCTGTTTGCATTTAGTGATCATGTGTGTCTTGATTTGCCACTGTCTCTGTTCCACTTTTTTTATCTCATTTGCTCCAGGTCCAAGAAAGAATCCTAACCTCTGTGTCTTACTTATAGATATCTCTCCTAATCACTCAAGTTACAGAGCAAATTCATCCTCTTTGCATCGAATTCTTACTCTTTACAGCCCTCTTTCATCTCTAATCTTCCCACTGTGACAGGAAAATGTGCCCTGCAGCAGTGCTTTATGATGTCAGAATGAGAAGCTTCTGGCTGGATGAGCAAAAGAGTATTTAAAAGGCAAATTTAAATGTACAGGTTCTGACCACATAGTCATCACTGACCTCAAAAATGAAGGGAAAGGCCTCTTTGTAGCTTGACCTACAGTTTGCCTTCTGCAGCCTCTAAAACACTTCAGAGTATAAAATACTGCTGGTTTGAGCAGTGGCCTTCTGCATCCCTTCTGTGCAAGGGTTCGCGGTGGCATGGTGGCAGTCCCTGGAGCGTTGGGTCCTCCCTGTTTGTGACCAGACTGTTTTCTGTGGCAATTCAGCAGATCTGAAGCTGACAAACTGCTTTAATCTGACCGCCAGTTTGTCATGGTATTTGGGTCACATTAGTAGCTGGGTCTCAGTCCAGTTATTTCCCTAAAGGCTATGGCCATGACTCTACCCATGGTAGACATTATTACCTCACACCCTTATCTAGGGGTGAGCTCCTGGCAGTGCTGGTAAAAATGAATCAGGTTGCCTCAAGATCACAAAAAGATTTTGGCCACTTTTTTTCCACAGGTGGAAGGGGAAGATGGGATCTAGGGTCAGCAATCTGGGGTGAAATCTCTGAAGGCTTGGGTTCAACGCTTCTGTAAGGGCATGATCAGACAAAAAACCAGCAATTGCTGCTGTGGCTTATGTAGCCTGTGAGTCCCTTCCAGGTCCTTCTCAGGCCTGTCCCACGCTGTTCTGCACATCACAACTCTTTTGATGTTTTCCAGACAGGATTTTTATTTTCCTTTTTCAATACATTATTTATATTATTATATGGTAGCAGATATGCAGGAAAAAAATTGGCTGTGGCCTAAAGAATTTCCTGGCTGTGGTAGAGGCTTTAACTCCTAAGGAGCCTGAAATCACTCCCACTTTTCTGCAGCATTCCTCACGTTTCCCTCAACTTTCCAAAGCAGATCCTGGAAACATCAGCTCTGTGTTTGCTTTAAGCTATGCAAGGAATTTAACACACTTACAAGTAATCCAGATTTGAGCACAGATGCCAAAAATTACTCAAAATATTTTGGAAATCCATGAGAATTTGGGTCACTAGGCCCCTTGGTGTGAACAGCCAGATGCTCTGTGCCCTCTGCTCACTGAGCCTAGGAGGGAAAGGGGACCAAAACCAGCTATAGACCAAAGAAGAGCTAAAATGCAACATCTGTAAGTGCAAATCCATGTTCTGAAGGACAGCCTCAGAGCTAAGGCTGAGCACTGTTTCAATAGATAGCAATGAATCAAGGCACTCCTGCACAAGGACAGGGCTGGATGTGCATAAAAAACCAAAAAGATTCAGAAGATCAGCTGCTCATTTGGCACTCAAAGACACTCCCTCTACCAGCAAAGGTATCCCAAAACACCACAGAGTATATACCACACTTTTGGATCCTTGGCATCAGCGTGGTGTATGTCACATCTTGATTGTACAGTCACTGGGATAATTGCAGTGGAGCTGTGGGTTTTGTTCCAAAGCAGGTTTGACACAGGGTACCAATCAAGAGGCTTTGACCAAGGTCTGAAGTTTTTCAAACCCAGCTATGTTTGCATTCAGGAGCTGGAGAAGAGCATTACAACAGTCTGAGTTACATTACAAAATGACAGTGTTAATCACACTGAGGTGACCCTTGCAGTGTTGGTGCATCCAACCACTGCCAGTGCTGAGGTCATCTGTGAGCCTCTGGGTCCTCAACCTGCATCAAACCAAGCCATGAGTCCTCCCACAGTGGGAAAAGTTAAATCACTTTTGGGGCACTTAAGGAGACTGTGTAACAATATTGGAGGTCTGTCAGCACTTGCATGACTTAGCCTAAATCCTCTCAGCAGAGCGAATGTTCACAGTCTGAGGGGAAATCTTGCCTGTAGCTGCGCACAAACCAACTAACTTAGCCTGAAAGGACCAAATTAACCTTGGATAAGAGCTTTTTGTGCATGGATGGTTAGTGGATTAAAAGAGATGTCGAAGTGAAAGCCCAAGCTAAGCAAGGGGAAGGAGCAGCCCTGGCCATGCACTTGTTCAACCCGGCCCTGCTTCTCTCACAGGGAATTTCTTGTCTGTAAGAAAGACATCAGGGTGCTGGAGCATGTCCAGAAAAGGGCAAGGGAGCTGCTGAAGGGTCTGCAGCACAGGTCCAGTGAGGGGGGGCTGAGGGAGCTGTGGGTGTTCAGTTTGGAGAAAAGGAGGCTCAGGGGAGACCTTATCACTCTCTATGACTGCCAGAAAGGGGGTTGCAGCCATGCTGGGGTCAGCCTCTTCTCCCAGGTACCAAATGATTGGGTGAGAGGAAATGACCTCAAGTGGCAGTGGGGGAGGTATAGATTGGCTATCAGGAAAGATGTCTTCACTGAATGGGTTGTCAAGCACTGGAACAGACTGCTCAGGAATGTGCTGGAGTCACAAGGCTGGGAAATGTTTAAAAGACATATAGATGTGGCACCTGGGGACATGGTTCTGTTGTGGACTTGGCAGTGCTGTGTTAACCGTTTGACTTGATGATCTGAGGGGTCATCTCCAACCCAAATGATTCTATGATTCTCCCATCCCACACCTCCAACCTCAGTGCTGTGGGGTTGCAACCAGCCTGTGCTTCTCAGTGCCCACTTCCTTCGCTCCTTCCAGGGCT
Organism: Camarhynchus parvulus; assembly: GCF_901933205.1. NCBI lineage: Eukaryota > Metazoa > Chordata > Aves > Passeriformes > Thraupidae > Camarhynchus > Camarhynchus parvulus. The sequence continues at coordinate 58,514,875 of NC_044574.1, read as the reverse complement.
GCTGGCAAAGCTCAACAGGAAAACTGGGCCCACAGTTTAAAATTTATTTACTGAGAGCTGGTAACTCCTTCTAGGGCTTTTTCAGACCTACCCACTCACACTTGACAGGAAAAGCAGGGACCTCCTGCCACTCCCCAGCCCAGGTCCAGCTTGGCTGCAAGTCCACCAGGCAACAAACTGCATTTGGAGAGCAGGGATCAAGTTAAGAGCCCATTTTGGACATCATTATCTACTTTCAGTGAGCAGTGATATGCTTCAGCTATACCCCATTCACTGTGGGGAGAAGAAAGATGACATGGCAGCTGGTGGCATTTGCAGGACATAGAGGGACTGCAGCACATTGGCTCCATGCTGACACAGGATCAGTGATTGTCTGACAGACTGAGATAAGGCTATTCCTTGTCAAGATGCTTCCAGGTTTCTGAGAATATAAAATCAAAGGCTGTCTGGAAATCCTGCTCAGCGCTGCTGATGTCTTGGAAAAAGGCTATGCACAGAAAAAAAGGACAACAGCCAGCATGAACCTTCAGAGCAGGAATTACAGTCAGGACAACTAAATCAGTAGGTCTTTAAGAGTCAAAATAAGCTTGAAGCTGCCTTAAACCATTTCTTTCAGGACTCTTTTTGTGTACCTGTATAAAAGAGGGAGTAGCTGACTTGCTGTTGTACTGTGCGCTCTCCTGTGGTGCCAGGATGGTCTTCTGGCAGTAAAAGTCATACAGGACCAGTCTCAGATGTCTTTCAAGTTGAAATTTGGGTCCAGCCTGCTGTGTAATGAGCAAAGATCAGGGAGCCACAAAGACGCTTATGACCATTTTTTGATTCTCTGAATTTAACTGGATACTAAATGGATTAGACCAGATTCTCCAATTTGCCCTCATTATTACACTAAAAATATTTTGCTGCAACTTTGCAGATGGCAAGCTTGACATAATATTCACTGCTTTAAGTTTTAAGTTAGCCTGAAAAGCAAATCTGTTATTTGCCCTACTATGGAAGTAAAGCAATGCAAAGACATTTACAGAAATTACATTTTGATATATATCAAGCACCAAAATGAAATTAATATAAAAAATACATGTAAATATATGTATATATGTGTTTATGTTCTTTAACCAGCAGCTGGAATTTATAATAACTGAAGTTTGGAGTTACTTATAACTGAAGCTTGGACTATTCATTTTTATGTTTAGGACAAACTCCCTGAGGTTTCTGTGATCAGGATTTTATAGCCAGAGACAAGAAATTTCACTACTACTGGTAACATACATATTCCTGTCAAGTCAGTTAGAGACAGAAAATAATAATTTTGCAGGAACATGCCCAGATAAACCTAAAGGTAGGTTTAGTTTAGTCCTGGAAGATCTCTCTCCTAACTCCTATATGCTGCAGACAGTAAGAATCACTGGGAAAACTTAAAATATTCAGAGAGAGATAAAACATGAAATAAATGGTTATAATGCTTCCATTCTCAAACCTGCCTAGATGCACAACTACCGTCAAGCAGAACCAGCAAATGGGAGACCTAATTCCTGAGAGATGCAATTTTGTTAGCCTGTGTTGAGCTGACAAGGAAACAGTTTTCCCACACAGCAGAATTTGTCTTCTCCTTTCCATTCCTTTCCCCAGAATGGAATCCAAAATTTATGAAGACTTTTTGTGGAGCATGAAGGTCATCCCTGGCAAGTAGGTCTGTGGAAGATCTCAGTCTGGGGAGTCTGGGGCGAAGTGGCTGTGCTGTCCTTTTCTGCTTCTCAGGTGGGAGAGGCTTCTGTGTTTGCACTCCACTCTCCCTGTGGCAAACAGTAAACACTGGACAAGAGGGATTATACACGTTAAAGTTCAGTGGAAAATAACTCTTGAAAAGCATTTTGATTCTAATAGAAAAGCATTTTCCTTTGCTATATAAAAGGAAAACACGACCCCCACCCTGTAATAGCTCTGTTTTGTATGCAAGCAAACACAATTCCTCCCAACAATAGCTCTATTTTGCATGCGAGTGGAGACACATTTCCCTTTGTTTTTTTGTTGGGGTTTTTTTTGTGGAATACTTTCAATAGAAAAATGGTGTTTGATGGTAAGTGTTAGTGCAAATCCCTCACAAATGTTTGTCACTGGAAAGCATGCACAGGAAGGAGCCACACAGGTGGATGGGCAAGCAGGTGGATAGACAAACAGCTACCTAAAGGCAGGGACAGAAGAGGCAACTGTGGAAAACTTTTATTTGAACTGCACTGACCATTATTTCCTGGGGATGTGGTCAGAAGACCTTGTGTCCAGGTCTTCCAGCTGCAGTCTGACAAGGTTCGATGACAGAAGAGCAAACAAAACATCATTCATAAAACATGTCCACAGTACCTGCACTACAACCAAGTGGGTCAGCTGGCAGTGTAGGAAGAGACAGCTGACAAGACCTGGAAAGTCAGAGCAGCTGCACTCTAAGCCCTGTTGCTATTTATTATTTATTCAATTTATTCTTTTTAAGATGGGACATGCAGAACAACACAAATTTGCTCTGCCTTTTAAGAGACTGCTTGAGCAGACCAAGTGGATGCCTGTTAGTGAATTTACCTCATAGGAGAGCATTTACCATCATCAGCAAGGGGGGTGTCAGGGTGGATTTGCAGCAGTTTCTAAACTGGGATGTCTGAAGTGTGGGCTCACATGAGAGGACACGTTGCCCTGGGTCCTACAAAGCAGGAAGCCTGTTGGAACAGTGCTGATCTTGCTCGCCCACAGCCATCCCTGAGGGTACGTACCCTGAAGCCAACCTTGCTAGCTGGAATGCTGCCAGGCAAACTTGAACACCCACCAGAATAACCTACATCTGCAGCAAGGCTTTCTTTGCTTATCAATTGGCTATGGTGAGATTTCTCACTGAATAAAGACAGTTTCTTTTCATGCTGGAGAGAAATAACTGGAAAAGAAAAGAAAGCTGACACTGCTCTTTGTGGGAAATCATGATTTTATTTTTTTTTTTCTCCATTTGTCCTGCAAGTGGCATGATGTGAGCCTTCTCTGAAGAAGAAAGGACAAAGCAGCAGCTAACTTGGGAATAAATATGCTCCAGAGGTACAAAAGCCTGGGTTCTGCACTAACCACAGCAACATGACTCCTGTTTTGGAGCTGTTTCACATCTGCCCAAAGAGAGGCACAGGCAGCTGGAGTTCACATCTGAGTGGAAAATGGCATGTACACATACCCATATGTATGCTGGAGAACCTTTGAAGCACAGACAAAGTGCCTGAGAAATAAAAGGGATAAAAGGGAACACACCTCATGCTAGCATCAGCTAGAGGAGTTTGATGCAATCTTTACCTAGCAATGAGGCTGAGGATCTGGGTCTGTCACCTTGCTCAGCAATGGGAGATTGATGCTGAAAGATGCATAAAAGTGGTTTGTGCAGTGGTTTTTTTTCTTTTTCTTTTTCTTTTTCTTTTTTTTTTTTTTTTTATGTGTTGGTCAAGCTGTTTGTGTAAAGGAGGGAATAAGTGCTCTATCCCTGAATTGGCTCTCACTGTGCATGGCTATTTCTCAAGAGAATCTTAAGCTGTATTCACAGGTCTTAGATGAACATTTCAATCTGTTCAACACATTTCCCCAAATTATCTTAGATAGCAATGCCAGACAAGCCCCTGCATGGCTGAGGGAGAGCTGACACGTGGAGTCTGAGAAAGCTTCCTGAGGGTCTGTATCCTAACCAGCCAGGCAAGTTACATCTTCACAACTGCAACTTGTGACAAAACCCAGCACTGCTGGGGCCCAGTGACTTAGTGGCAGTTTCACTACAAGCTGAGTGACCCAACAGTCACACTTCAGCCTCAGCCAGAAGTTCTTTGAAGTTTGTTGCCTGAGATTTAGTTTATTCTCCTTGCGCTAAATCTCCATGTCTCTGTTTGTATAGGTGAACAATGAAGCAGAAGCCACAGACTTTGAAGGAGATCCTGCAAATTTTTCAGCTTGGATTACAGCCACATTGTCACTGGGCTTCATTTTTTGTGTAGCTTCAACTCTGTTGCTGTCCCTGATTAAATAAGTGGTGTTACAGGGCAATGTCTTTTCAGCTTTGTCTGCTCCTAAAGAAGTCTGGTTTTATTTCTCAGCATAATGCAGACCCTACATCTAGTTTGCTTATGATTTATATTCTGTTGAAAGTTATGAGCCTTCATGAAGCCTACTGGCTAATAATTAATTAAGCTCATTTTAAGTCATTAATCCATTGTTCTGCATGATCTTTCCAGAAGACATTTAGGATGTCTGATGCAATGTTTATTCTCAGCCCTTTTGATGCAAGTCTTCTCTATAAATGCCTGTCTTTATTTTCCATTTGCATCACTTGCAAATGGTTATCTATACAAGCCTAATGGTTTACAGTAACCTTTCAAAAAATAGGTACTTGAGGTGAACCCATTTAAGATGAGTTTTTATAAAAGTCTAGTATTTCACCCAAGCACCTTATGAACAGAAAGCCCAGTGCTCTAAATGTATCAGCATTATGATAGCCTAAACCCATTTGCTGTGGTATTGAGGACTGACACACAAATGACCCTGGGCCTCAGTACATGGAAATTACTTGTAATTACTCTGTATTTTTCAACCCTCAACATGCCCATCTCATAACTCTTTGGTAGACACTCCTTTGAGCTAGCTCTAACATTATCAGGGGAAATTCTGAGATCTCTGCTGGAGCTCTCCAATTTGCAGCTGCGTAGCTGACCCATTTTTGTTTAGGGCAATGTGTCTTTGGTTATAAAACCATCCTTCTTTATAAGCCTCTTGCAGGGGGATAAATGGATGTATTTTTTTACTCTATGCGACATTTTTAAACGGATAGACAGATACTCTTTGCCCAGTGTTTTTTTAATCTCCACTTCATGAAAAATGAAGGTATTTGACCTGGATTTTCAATTTGATTTATATTCAGAATTTCTCTCAACATATTTAAGTCTAGCTGATATCAAGATATGAACAAAAGCTTTAATGATTACCAAAGGTTTCCATGTGATTTAATAGTGAGAGAGGATGTTGTCTTTCCTCATTATTTCATAATTCCTTATAAACTGCATACCAAATTCACTGACTTTCATCCAAAATAAATTGCATTGAAAACTTGTAGGAAAGAAGACCTTGTAACAATACCCTGCCACAATTTCTGTGGCTCCATCCAATCTTGGTGCTGTGTCTCATTGATATACCCTAAAAGTAACAACATTGTGAAGTAAAATGTGACTGAACTGCTAAGTCTCTCTGCTAGGCAGGAATCCTCTGAATTTATGCTGCATATTCCACTCAAATTCACTTTTTTTGGTGTGGGTTTATTAGCATTAGTGAGTCAATAGAGCTGTGAAAATGGGAATATCTGTCTATTTCAAGTCATCAGGAAATAATGCTTTTTCTCTTTGGAGGCCAAATTCTTTAAGAATAGAGAGAATGCAAATCAGAATTGAAAAGGATTTGATCCTTACTTGCCAAGGGGAGGTTCCCATCTTTTCTCACTAAAGTGCATTAGGATTTTTGTTATTGACTTGGCTGAGAAAAGGGTCAGACCTTAATTTGAGGGAGGGGAGAACATTCGGCTCTTTGAAATTGTTGGCTAAAATAAAAATGCTTCAGTTAAGTAAGCTTGTGACCATTTGAAGTAGCTTAGCAAGAAATACTCTCAGTTTTGCAAAGGTGTAAATCCCTAGAAATTAGGGATTTTTGCCCACCACAGTGGCAAATCTACATAGGTTAAGGAGGAGGCTTTAGTACCTCCTTAACCCCATGGAAACCAAATCTAAACTGATTGAGGCAACCTGACCATTTACATCCTGCTAAGAGAAGACTATTCAAACCTCACAGGTCATTGAGATTGTGCCTGTTGCTACCATCATCCTGGGGAGTCTCCTGGCAAAGAACCAACCAAACATAACCCCACCTTCCTGTTTAGCCATCAACCAGTGTGAACAACCTGCTCTTGGGTACAAAGAGTACAGTCTGGTCTGACCACGTGGATAATGTGCTTTCCAGTAGTTTCTCTAATCAATCAGTCTGAATAGCCACTTATTTATGCCGAAGCGTTTCTTTTGTTACCTTCAAGACAGAACTGGGACCTCAAACCAGATCAGGATGAGATGGGCTACATGATAGTACGATATTCCAGATTTTTACAGCTGCTGAATATAAAATTGATAATGGCTACCTTCCAGCTCAGGCAAGGTAATTGCAATATTTATTTTCAATGTGCAGTTTGTCACTTCCCCCTTCAAGTCAATCTAGCCCCTCTTAATCTCTTTTCTTTTAGCCTTTTCAGTGGGTAACACATGTAATGTAAAGGCTGTATTTAAAACCAAAATTTCATTGTACAGGAGCACTGGGCTCAATGTACAAAACAAAACCATAAAGTTGCACTCATGAATTAGGTTATGAATAATGGAAATTAAGGCATCTTGCAAAACGAGATTTAAAAAAAAGTATAAACCCTTTAAAGCAATTATGAAGCATAGACCATATTTATGCCATCCAACTCAGTGTCATATAAGGGCTCACAAAGGAAGTTGCTAGCTAAACATGCATGGAAAGTTCCCTATTCTGACTAGTCCCAAAAAACTTGCTCAGGCGTATCTGTAGTTGTCTTTTTGAAGTTAAGAGTCCTGCCTAGTAATGTTCTGGTGTGGGAATCCATGAGCTGGCATTAGAGCAGTCATGGTCTTCTCTGATAACCAGACATTCAGTGGGCATCTCCTGTGATTCTCATACTTACAGTTCAGAACAGCTGCTGGCCAGGAGGCACTGAAATGTTCACCTGCATACAAGCACAGCCCAAGTGTACATTTGTATCAGCCTGACAGTTTTAAAAGACTGTGTCCCTTCAAATTGCTCAGCAGTTTTAAAAAACTTAAAGTTCTAGTTGTCAGTAAACATATCAGGTGGGTAATGCAATGTAACCTGCAACTCAGCTGCTGGCAGGGGATATAAAGCTGCATGAAATCTGTCTTTATCACTGCAGGGAGATTTGTGGAGTCACTGTTTTCATCTCATGGTAGTTACTGCATTGACTTTTTAAAGAGCGCATAGTTTTCACTGGCTTTGGTCACTAGTTTCTGAGAAAAACTATTAAAATTCAATGTAGTTTTGCCAGTTAGACCTGCTAAGGATGCTTCCTTCTATTTGCTCTTACAGCTCCTGAAGGATGTGTGATTCAAATTCCATTGGGATTTCTCTTTTATCTTTGCAGTCAAAAATATCCCTGTATTTTCTTCCACTTTTCCCAGAGCAACATAAGAGCTGTGTGCTAACGTGTGCTGCAAAAATGTGTTTCAAAAAATAAGATTGCAGCTATCCATTTGAATAACTTGGATTTATTTCAACTGCAGCTCCAACATCTTTAATTGTATTTTCCAGTAAAGTTCTTAGGATCTTATTTGCAAAGATGTAAGCTGGTATGGCAAACTGCCTTGTAAAATCTGAAGTTTCTTGCATATTCTTGCAAAAAGCAAGCCCAAAGGGCTAAAAAGGTTTGAAGTGACAGCTGTGGGCAAGAGCTGTATTATCTTAAATCACACAGCAAGAGCAGGGAATTGCCACAGTGATCTATTAAACACAGAAGGAATAATATCTGTAAAGGCCTCATGCTATAAACCGGAGGCAGCCAGAACAGAGACATGGGAGGGAATAGAGATGGGTCAAGCACCTTATCTCCAACTGGTTGCTGAGCGCCACATGGTACCAAACCCAAAACCAGACTAAGTAGAATGGGGATCTTCAGGATCTCTCTCAGACCCAGAACTCCCCAGAAGCATGGAAGGCAACAGAAGGAAATTCAGGAGGTACTTTTCCCTGTGTTTGTGAGGAGGCAGTGCCAGTAGGAATGAAGAAATTCTGAAGGTAGCCCTGTTCCCAACAGCAGCTGGCTATCCAAAGCTTGTTGCAGTCAATAATTTCCTGTTAAGCAGAACAGAGGCTGACTGTGAAGTTGTAGTGCAGAAATGTGAAGAACCCTGAATTCCATGTAAAAATGAAAACATATGCGTAGGATTGGCTCAGAGTAAGCAGAGTCTTGCAATTTTGAGGACTGTTTTACAGCAGAATGTGCCTTAATGTGATATGGGAAGAAAATTAAGAGAAACTACTGAAAAACCTAGAGTAAAGCTGAACAAAACATAAAATGCTGGTTAATTCATGTTAGTGAGGAAGGAGGTCACTTGGCAGAGTCTGCAGAGTGAACTCCACAATTCTTTGACACAGGATTAGTTTCCTATGTGAAGAAGTCACCAGAATCCCAGCTCCTCCAGATAAAAAGGTGTGCAGAGCTGTCCTGGATCAAAATGAGAACATGGCAGATTGCATACATTGGACAACCAGTACTTAAAAAGATGGTGTCCAAAAAATCCCAAAAACCAAAAAAGGCACTGGTTTGCACCATGTTTTTAATTGATGGTGGGCATTCTCAGACTGTGTCCAGCACAGGCAAAGCCTGACAGTTATGCCTGTAGCTCAGCTGAGCTCCACATAGCAGCAAGGAATATGAAGACTGTCAACTGAGAGTAAATATGACAGCTATTATTTCAATTTCAACACTGACACACAAACCACTGTTCCCAGAAACTATAATAAAAGAGCTTCAAGAAAAGCCTCAAAATAGAAGATAAATTGATGAAGAGAGCTATTTACACATTAGCCAGAGAGGTATTTTTCTGTAGCAGCGCTGTGTGCACTATCCTGCTGCACTTGGAGACTGCACACCAGAGGGATGCTCATGGTACAACTCGGCGCTGTCACAACAAATGACTTGGTGCTTCTTGATGTTAGTTTTCATGTACCAGAGGAGACAAACAAGTTCAGGTGTCAGCAGCATCCCAGACTGACTGGACATTGTTGTAAAGGCAGGGTAGCAGACTGGCTTGGATGCTCCTGGAATCCCTTGTTACATGAACCCTTCTCACTTTTCATTGACAGGGAGCTCGAGGGAATACCTCTGTGGCATCAGACTGTTCAGAGATCTGTGCTCTGCACTGCCTGGGCAGGGGAGAGTGCAAATGAAGCAGTCTTGCCAAGGTCCTTGCTGCAGAGTGGTGACTGGACAGCACAAGGAGCTTGAGGTCATATGATTAACAGTTTCTATTCTACAGTTCTCCAATCAGTATTCTGCTGTAGCCAGAGTTGGGATCTTAGAAACCTGATCTCTCATGAAACTGAAGCAGAGCAGTGACTGAAGTACCTCTTGCTGAGCTGGATAGTAAAGCTAACTGGAAGAAGTCTGCTTTCTGTATTAGTTTATTCTATAAAATGAAATGCTCCAATGAAAATACATTGGAAATTTCGTGTCTTTATCAACACCTGAAAAGCAGATGGGCAGCTTCCCTTTTTCAGTTAGAGGTCTTGGTTTTCCACTCTTTTGAGAAAAAGTTCTTGGCTATGAAAGAAATTGCAAGAGAAATCATTAGCAGAGATTTTCACCCAGCCCAAATGCCATTCTTCAAGAAGCTCTACCTTTTTTCATCTTTCATCTGATGGCAGTGTTAACATTTGTAAAATTTGGTAGCTGTTGTCATTTCTGATAGGAATTGTAGAGGAATTGTATCTGCTGAACACATCCATTTCTTCTACTAATTAGGATTGACATACAAGTTGTATCCAGGTTTTGAATTGGTCTCCAGCAAGCTCTGAACTTTTTGAAGTTGTTTACAATGACTGACGTTCTTTGCCTTGTTCCTCCAACGTTACTTCCTTGCTGGCAGTGGTGGGATTGAATGAAGCAGGCAGCTGAGTGGATGTTTAGTAAATATTATGTTGAATGCAGTGGAACTGATAAATTCCATTTCCTTTTACAAAAATGTTATATGAAAGGTACTGTTCAGCAAAGGACAGCTGACATAATGCTCTGGGTGGCATAAAGGGTTTGAAGAAATGACCAGAAAGAAGGCATGTGTGCACAGCATAGCTTTCAGTTACATCCAGAACAGTCTCTCTAGTCACAGCCACTAACTAACTAACTAACTAACTAACTAACTAACTAACTAACTGAGAAACACTATAAACAACTTCCAGGCCTTAACATCACATCACTACCACATGCATAAGGCATGCTGAGGTCATTGGGCTATATGTTACCTGGAAGTTTATAAAATGTGCATTCTTTCAGCTGCTGGCTCCTGCTTGCTTTGCAGATCAGCAGGAAGATGTTTTGATGAGTAGAACACAAATGACCTGTGTTGCACCTGTCTGACACAGCCTCTCTCAGGTGACAGTAAACATTGCAACTACACCATGAAGGAGCTGAAGCACCATCGTAACAGGGAAGAGGAAGCTGTCAAATTGCTTACACTTGAAAACCAGGGTTTTTTAAGTAGTTTCTTCCCTTGTTTGATAATAGCCTCATTTCTTTAGTTTTCCCTGTGAAGTCCCACCTAATTTTTCTACTGAGACAGAAGGGTGGAAGATGTGTGAATAAAAACAGTTCTTGTATACTGCTACCAATTTTCTCTGCATAAATCATGGGTCATGCGTGCCTCTAAAAGGCAAAGATTTGGGCATAATAATTAAGTAACATGACTGAATGCTACAACTGGGTATTTAATCACATAGGAATAGTTGCATACCTCATTGACTATGAAAATACTCCCTGTGTGCTTTTTGGGGCGTGCCACACATTGCCACACATATATTATCCTGTAAATATTGATGGTGAGTAATTTAGGATCAGTAGCTGCCTTCTTTTCAGAACACCTCAGACATGATGGTTACCTTTCTGCCGTATTGTACTTGCACTTTTAGGGCCATTTACTCAATTTTTGCTTGCTAAATTGGGAAATTCTTGAACAAATACAGTTCACTTGTTCATCTTCATATACCCTCACAGAAGCCATTAATTGCCCAATGAGCCCAGTGGACAATTAATGGTTTCTGTGGGTATTACATCAAACTGGTTACATTTGAAGATTCTAAATGGAGCATAGCATGAAGTTTAAAGAATACACAGAGAGGAGAGGTATTCTGATTTATACATCCAGCTTTTTTCACTGATTGGAGTCTGGACCCTGAAGCCCAGGCCTAGCAGAGAGCTACAGAGTGTGTCTACCCAACACTGACACCCTGAGGACTATCTACAGTGTGCCAAAATGATCCATGGAAGAGTGAACCCTCGAGGCTTGGATCAGAAGGAGGTACATTGGCAAGAGCAGGATGCTCAGAGGAGCTGTCTGAGGTACCCTGGGCACATTTAAGTGAAAACCCCAGTATGGTCATTCACAGCATTGGGGAGTAACTGAGTAAGAGGGTTTAAGGACCCTGCTTTCCAGTCATTCTTGAAATGGATGGAGTCAGATCTTAGCCTTGGTTACTCACTTTTGCCATCTGTTGGAGTGGAATAATAACTCCTTTATATATAGAATAAAATATAAATACACACATACATATAATTGTATAGATATATATGAAGTGACCTATTGAGTTTCATGTTTCATGTTTCCACTTGTTTTAATTAATTCAGAAGGAAAAATATATACAAAACAGATGTTATTTCTGATGTAAAATTAACAGTGATTGTTTCATTACAAATCAAGTAGTTACAAATATGCTGCTCTTGTTTTTATCAGCTAATATTTAAATTGGCATTTGTCTAATTCTTCTTTCTCCTTTATCAATAACCTCTTGGTAGTCACAAACAAAAGATTAGACTATTTTTTTCCTCCATCAGGTTCCACTAACATATACCACTATGTTTCTACATAAATCTGTGTATATAAGTTATGCATGTACAGGTACATCATGCTAAGACCAAGGAATACAGTAAAGAATAAAGCACAATATTTAAAAAAAAACCAAAAAAACCCAAACAAACAAACAAAAAAAAAACAAAAAACAAACTCCATTCATTCAAAGATGAATAAGTAATTTATTGCTTTGAGTACTGAATAACACAAAATTTTGGAATCATAGAACATCTCCATTGTTTGTGGTTGAGTAACTTTTCTTTTTTAGCTTATTAACTGGAATAATGTAGGTTGATGCTGCAGAAATTTACATATGGAAATACCTTTACACAAAAGTAATAGTTTAGTTCAAACAACACTAGTGAATTCATAACATTACCCTGGTGCATATTTAGACTGAGTATCTTTTCTGTTTCATATGGAACATGTGTTGTCCTTTGTAAAAGTAGAAAATATGTGCAAATACATATATGAAAAAAGGTAAGAAAAGGAAAACTATGCAAGCTGAAGGCAAAATCCCTGCTTGGCCTTTAGTATTCTAAAATAATGCTGTTTTAATACATGTTAAACAAAAAAAGCCAAACCACGTTATCTTACATTTTCCTATTTCCCTAATGAGACTTGGCTTGTCCTCATCTGCTTTTAATTCTGAGTTTGAAAACCTGAAAAACTTATCTTCAAAATCAGAATTATTTATCCTTATGAGAGAAATGCTGTCCTTGTGTATCAATAGAAAAATAGGACTCCAATACACAAGGTGTGATAAGTGGAACTACTGCTAAATTCTTTTCTTGGCTGCCATCCCACCAAGTGAGTCATATTCAGTCAAGATTTTGCCTTTATTACACACTTGGGGTCAGTATCCTGGAGATTTAGTGGTTATTAATGGTTACTCGGACAGAGGAGTGAAGGAAAAAGTAACACAGAAAAAAGCAAACACATAAGGTATATTTTTCCAAGTCCTGCTGTGAGACTGCAAGAGTTAAAGCTGAAGAATCTTCTTCTCATTCCCTCCCTGCCTCCCAATATCTGTCTTCTGGGGATGTAAAAATGCCTTTTAATGGTCTCAAAAAAGGAGAGTGATGGTAACCCCCTTTTTAAATAATCCCAAAAAGTCCTGTGACAGCCATCTGGGAAAAAAAGGCAAAGATCGAATTTAGATCCAGCATCTGTGAAATAAAATGGTTGGGGACAATATGCTCTAGGTGCTGCCCTCCTCTGTCCCCCAACATCCAGATGTATAATCCATGCTGTAAACAAAAGCAATGAAGAATGCAGCCAAAGGAAAGATAGATTCTAGATACATCTAAATTCAATAATTAGTATAATCATATAATATCAATTTTTCTGTATTTCATGTAATTGTCTCTTCCAAATGTCTGCTCATGTATCTGTCTGGGATTCAGATCATGTTGTCATTTCATGCCACTACTATTTGATCTAATAGCCCAAAAGTTTTATTAATGGCTCAAGGACTAAGCGAATTGGCCACTTAGACACATGCCTCCATTTCAGCAGCTCCACCAGATGACCATTTTACCCGAATGACTGTGGCAGGAATTAGAGCTACTGCAGCTCCCCCATTCATCATTGCTCATTGACCTTTAACTGCAGCCAAACTGTATTGAACTGTGGTTAAGGTGTCCAGGGGGATTGTGAGTTGTGAGAGCAGGGGATGGAGTAGAGAGCAACGAGGGAGAAGAGAAGGTTATTCTTTTTTGGTGTGACATTGACCTCGTTTGAAATCAATCACAAAAATACCAAGACACCAAAGGTGTGTGGACCAGAATGTTGCTGTGCAATTAAATGCTGAGTATTTTCATTTGAAAAGAATATATATTTCTCTATTTAGAAGACTGAAATGACTGTTACTGAAAGAAAGTTATGTGGGAATAAAATAGTCTTTGGGACTAGAATCCTGTTGCCAGCTTAGCCCTCTGCTAAACAGTTTTGCGGCTAATCTGGGCACACAGAAAGGGTTTCCAGCTGCTCTGTGCTTTCCCTGTGGAGGGATTTTATTGAGTGCTTGTGTATATATGTGTGGCAGCACCTCTTTCAAGCACTGCATGCAACAGCCAGGGAGGCTTATTGGTGGGTCTGGTTTGTTGATGCATTTTTGTTTGGTTTATTTGAGGGTTTTGTTTGTGTATTTGATTTTTTTTTTCTTTATATCCCAGAGGAAACAGCTGCAGAAAAGATTTTGGTGTAGACCTGCAGGCTTCTTATGCCAGTTTTTTTGAGCTGTTTGTTTTGTTTGAGTTAATTTGTCCCATGTTTAAAAAATGTGGACTCCTAAAAAATGTAGATGTGCATGAGAACCATTAAAAATAAACAAATATTTCAGTAATACCACCCAAACTGTCTTCATGTCGTTGGATAAAATAAATCAATGTGGGTATTTGCAGTGTGATGAACCAACCCTTGGGAACATATTCCTAAAAGGAACCCCTTCAGCATAGGCTAAGACCCACATTGTTACTTGAAGTCAACGAAAATACATTTGCAAGTAAAAATTGCTCACACACATATGATCTTCAGTGAGGGAACATGTACTGGAAGCCCACAGATGAGATAAAATCTCAGATAGTTGTATTAAAGGTTGGGTTTGTATGTACTAGGAAAAAGATGGAAACATATTAATGTCTAACAATGTTAGCCTAAAAGTCTAGGGTTTTAATAAGTAAAAGCTCCTGAAAGCAATTATGTAAAATCTCCATCTTTAGTATGGCTTTAATTTACTAGATAGCTTCTTCCCCAATTGGTCTGTTTGAGCTCAAGGCTTCAAAATTTTGCAAGAACCAGTCATTTTTCACAACCCACAAAAGGAGCAGACAGGCAAAATGGCATCCTCTGTTCCTTCAGTATTTTTAAATAATTAGTCCATTTGATTTTAATGTAAAATGCATTTTTCAATTTCATTGAAAGAACATGATACATTTATGGAAAAAGCCCTTAAGTACAGCTTTTTCCCAAAATCAAGCCAGCTATTTCTTCCCTTTTTTCCTCTTCCTTATTTGAGTATTTCTGTACCCTTCACCAAAGGACAAGAATCAATCAGCCGTTTCATGCTGAAAGCTACATTTCACTATATTAACCCTTTTCTTTTTTTCCCATCACTTACATGGGCAAACCCTAAGTTGGTGTGAGATGATCTCCAGTGAGGTTAATAAGCTGGTTTCTAAGTAGAGAGCTGCAGATCCAGTCTTGCATTTTCAAGGCCATATAACTGAAGTTGTTAATGATATAAATATAATGCACAGATTGCCTTTCAATTTGCTGATAATTCTGCCACTGTAACTGTTGCTGGCTTAGTTACTGCTTTGTATATTCTGATTTTCTAAATCGCTGTTTTACTTTTTTCTTTCCTTTTTTTTATTCCCCCGATTTGATTTCACTTCTTGCTATATGCCAAAGGCAGGCTTCACAGATAAATATAATGGACAAATTTTAAACTTACTTCTCAAATAGTTCCTGTGAATTTTGTGACCAAAACTCCATATTTCTTAGCAGCAGAGTCTTTGGTTTTTTTTCCAGGTACAGGGTTTTTTTGTACACACGTTGGTTCGTTCGCAAGCACTGGTAGCATCTAACTAAAGACATTCCTAAGAGACCAAAGCTGGATTTTTCGGTACATAATTATCATGGTTTCACTTACAGGGAGGAGTAGGATTTCATCACCCCAGATCCAGTGTCACTGTAAAATCCATGCCTACAGTTTCAGTGAAGAAACAGAAATACTTTGTCTGTACTGGTTCTCAGTGTTTATACTGAGCCTAACTGTGATTTTCCATGTTGACATGAGATTCAGTGCTCAGTCTGTGGAGGAGGCTGGGACACCAAGGCAGGAACCCAAAATCCAAGCCGGAACGTGGTTCCAAGAGAGAACAGTGCAAAATGTAGGTATGCAAGAGGATGTATTTCCTTAGCAAATGGGATAGGTAAACATCTGTAGCCTGTCAGATGGATAGGAGGGAGTAAAGAGCAGTCTTTAAAGTTTATCCTTAGTGCAAACAGATTAAGTGCAGCTTGCTTTTATTTCTGTCATCTACATCTATGTAATCTGTGTCATTGCAATTGGGTTTCTGGCTTGGATTTTATAAGTCTAAGTAATCTGCTTTGAACTTTCCCCTAACTTCAATGAAGAAATATTTCATGCTGACCATTTAGCACCAAAGCATTCAGTGGCTGTCATTACAGCCAGAGGTCTGAACCACCCCTACACACACCTGGCAGTTGCCTCCTTTTCTCCGTAACACTCAAAGGCAAGCAGAGACGAACCTGTGTAGGATGCCGTAGTTTGTGTTGAAAGCTAACAATACAAATGTAAGAAGAAAAAAGTCTTTCTGCAACCAGAAAATCTCTGGCACGTGACAGTTAATGTGGCAGTGGATCTGCCTCATTCTGCAGAGTTCTGGCAGAGCTGGCAGGCACCACTCAGGGCACATCAATAACACCTCAACGCTTACTATTGATCAGAGAGCAAATCACCAGCTGAAGAAGGAAAGTTTGCATACCTGCTGTTATCAGTTCAGACTGGAAACAAGTAAATGTGGAGAAACAGTGAAATTATTTTTCCTTGTCTTGATTGCATTTTATAAACAAGAACCTTAGAAACAAAACCAGCCTATAAAATCCTTTGTCATTATTTCCTTCCTGTTTCCCTTCCAGCCCGGCTAGTGAATTTGCAGGCAGGTGAGCTCTTTGGAATAATTCCCCATGAAGGAAAGTATGGGTGCTGTGAAATATTACTGCAGTCCAGTTATCTCTGAAATGCTGATCTGCCTGGCTAATGTGGAGCTGAAATTCAGTTATTCCCTTTGACATGGAGTCAGTTGGGAATTTACCAGATGAACTTCCTTGACAAATAGCTACCACCCACTCAATCCATCACTTCAGGGAAGTTGGACTGCCTTGAACTATTTCTTTCCTATGCTTTTATCTTTTGTTCTGCCTATCAGAGAGATCAAGGAGTAAAACCCAAACCAATATTCAAAGGTATGTGATTTAGAACACTAAACAACAGAGATCTTTTAAAATTGCATATTATACAGTAATCCCGTACTCCAGAATTTCCTCCTTTTTAATATAGAAAAATCAGATAGAACTCTTCATTAATATTTTAATAGGCATAAATGTTGAGTTCTCAACTATCCACATGGTAATTTACACTTCTGCTGTAGCTGGTGGGAGGTGGTTTGTTTTTCTTTGTGCTAATACAAGGATCTCACTTCCTGCGACAGGAAAGCTGCAGACAACAGTCACACTGCATGGGTGAAAGGCACAAATGGAAAGAGAAAATAGATATGGAATACTTTTTCTAAAATAGAAGAAAAATATATGTTGGTCTAATATCTCTCATGTCAGGCAGATTGAAGTAGCTAATATGCATTTTCACTGAACCCCAGAATGGGTGACTTTGGAAGGCATCATTGGGGCTCACCTGGTCTCAGCCTCCTGAACAAATGAAGGAACAGCTCTCAGCCTTGTCTTAGCTAAGCAGCCATTGCTGAAAATTTCTAAAGAATTAATATATAAAAGGGAATTTTTCTGCTCAGAACCTAGCCTGAGAAGAGGGAAGGGACTCTCAGCAGATATGCAACATTTTGGAAAATTAGGTAACCTATAGATTTCCCAACCCAATACATGTGGTACTTTCCCACAAGCTCTGGGGATATCCATGAGAGCCACCATCCCAGTGTCTTCTCCTGCAGGGCACTGGAACTGCTATGGATGAAGCATGGCTGGAGGGGGGCTGATAAGGGAAAGCCTGGTCCAGCACAAGACTTTTCCCTTTGGCCCTTGGCACATGGGGAGAGCAGGATGCCCTCGGTAAAGTTCAGTGAGTGACAGAGCACTGGGTTTGGAGGCAGGGAAAGCCCAGCCCTTCAGCTAGTGGGAACCTGGGGAGGGGCTGCCAGAGGAGAGGGAAGTTGAAATTGCTCACTTTGCAAAGGCCAGGGCTGAACAGTCCCATGGAGCTGCTCTCATACACTTCCCAAACAAGGTGCCCTCCCATGCACTTCCCAGACCAGTTGCCCTGGTCCCTTGTGCCTGGCATTTCAGCACCAACAGTTTTTCCCTGTGCTCTCCTCAAGAATCATGAAGATTGCTTTTCAAAGTGTGTGAGTTTTGTCACTGCATGGTTTTGCTGTTGCTGGAGGCATTGTTGTTGTTTTCCAGGTTTTTCTCTTAAGGAAATAAATTATATAGGGGCATGAGGTTTGCCTGGATGTCTGTCTCTTGTCTCTTTTTTTTTTTTTTTTTTTAATCCCAGTGGCAGATTTCAACCAAATGTGACAGAGGGTTAAAGCTCTCCCAGACAATTAACAAATGCCATGAAAATAGACAGATGGGTAGAGGATACAGATGCTGTAACTGCCCTTACTGTGGGAAAAGCTGCTGAGTGGTATCCCACATCATCAGGCACTGGAACAGCCACATGGGAAAAGGGCCCCTGTAAATGCCCCAAACACAGAGCTTGCTTCAGCTGGGTTTGTGTTTCATGCATGCCAGAGCCAACCACTTGTAAGACAAAGTTCCAAAGAAAGCAGGATTAATTCCTTCTGTGCACAGCTAGCTATTGGTTTTCAGATTGGAGGCCCCTCAAAATGTTACTTGGACTTAAATGTTGACATTTTTAAGAATGCTATTATCTACCTATAAACAGGTATGATGAGGTGATTTAAGCAGGAAAGATGCCAGTGGCCTTATTCCTCTCACAACCACTTTACCTGCAGCAAGATCTGTTCTCAAACATTTAGAAAAATGGGCACAGCTAAAATACCACCAACCAAACTGTACCTTGAGAACTGGATGCAAAGCTGCATATGTTTAGTGTGCAGGACTCAAGAACAGAGAGTGGAGTCCAGCTGAGGAATTAGGAGAATTGCTCATTTCACAGACTGCAGTGATGCCATATCCATTATGGAGAGGCAACAGTTCCCCCAGATGAATAGGGGAAATGGCTGAAACTAGCACAATCAAGAGCTCTGAATATTTTAAGTCAATCCCTTTGTTTAATATTCAGCTCTTATGGCATCCTGGAATAACACTGAACAAAAATTGCACAGGGAAAAACAAGGCAGGAGAGCCCTGCTGTGTCCAAACATTCCAGCTGTGCATGGACGCATCTGAGGCCTTGTGTCAGGTGGTTCTGGTCAGCTTTAGGAATACAGTAAATTCCAGCATCAAACAGATTATCTGAAACTTTAGAAGATGCCAAGAAGGTAATTTGCAAACCCCTTCTTGGGGTTCTGAAGCTTATCACCCTTGCTCCTAGATTTCTGCTATGCTGAAAACTTAGGTTGGTTTTGTGGGATTTTAGCCGCAGTCCAGAGGAGTGGTGATTAGAAAATAGACACCTCTTGGCTCTCTAGCCCATAATCTGGGGAGTGGTTTAGATCTGTGGCTCAGCCCAAAGTTCAAGGGAGTAAGTAGAGTCAAACTTCCTTCCCTAGCCCAGCTCTCTGTGAAGAAACATTTTAAAATAAAAGCCTTTTCTGGATGGCCTGTGAAGAATTTATTACTAAGAAAACACTCTGTTGTTTTCATAGTATCAACTATGTCTTCAATATTCTGGCCTATTTCCAATATTTCTGCTAAAGGAAGAAAGAGAAAACCTTCTCCTTTAAGTGTCTGTTTCAGCTCAGCTGGTTGTGCACTCTGAGTGGGTGATTTCAGGTTACCTGCTCTCTGTGCCATGACAAGACTACATGCTAATCACTGTAGTATTTTAGCACATGTTCAGTACCAACAAGCCAGCATAAGCAAGTGGAGAAAACAGAAGCTTAATCATTACTCCATGTTCCTGGTGTATAAAGAGAGATACTGTCCACCCACACAGTCTCTGATCAATGCCAAATCTTTTGCAAACTTAGGGCTTTCGTTCAGTTTCTCTGATTTTCTCTTGTGCATCCTTCCTGGCTCCCACTGTTTTGGTGATGTAATGAACTCACTGACCAGGAGCTATTCTGACACAATGCACAAAAAAGAGGGGTGAGGGATGTTAGGCTGAGTTATATCTGATAAGGAGGGTGGTCCTCTCCCTGGGAGAGGCTGAGAACAAAACCTCTTTGTACCTTTCTGGACTTCCTGAGGAACCGTGGTGGCTCAGGCTTGGCAGGATGTCACCAGGTTGTACACAGTCCCACAGAGTTGTCCACCCAGGACCTATTTACCCTGACCTGATCATTATTGCCAATGTTTTAAGAGCTGCTGCATCTCTTTCCTCTCTATGTGAGTGCTTCATAATCCACTGAGCAGAAAATGGGTCTCTTTTGAATGAGACCTGAAATAAATACGGCCATGGTGACATCACTTCACTAAAGAGGTGCAAAGATGAGATGCTCTGGAGATTCAAGAATATTTCTCTACTATCCTTGTTAAAAATAGATAACTTAAAATCTTATGTTGGGTTGTAATCACTAATAGACATGTCTCTGCCATGTGCAGAGAGTGGAGAAGTTTCAGGTGAAAATAATTCACTCACTGCAGACACAATGATTAAGAAAATGCTTTTCACTTAAAAAAAAAAAAAAAAAAGAAAAAGAAAAGAAACACAAAACACTGGGGCAGGGTGGCAGACCACTTAACACCAAAATCAGGAACCTTACATCAAAGTTCCCTCATGTCATAGAACATGGACAGGCACTATTCATTTCAAGGGAAAAATCCCCTAATAAGATGAATAAAGAAATATTGGAAAGGAAGTCTGTAAAAGAGTGGCAGTGAGTGAGTGCATCCAAAATAGCTGGAATTATATGCTTGCCTTTCTCTTTGGCAATTCTTATAGTCCTGGTTACATTGTAAATCCAAGCACCATTGATACCTCCAAATACTCAAAAAAAATTGAGGACTTTTTATAGGAGACATAGGCTCATTCACTCATTTTTAGCTGCTACAGCCATAGAATCTGTACTATTTACAATGCAGAGAGTCTTGGGGGAAAAGCAATTATTAGTAAAACTTTGTCTCATTTTGTCTATGGAAAAAAGTGAGGATAGGCTTTTTATGCTGGAAGTAATGATCAGGAGAGAAAATGATTAATTAAACCAGCCTTGCTGACGGTTGATATCTGATGTGTTAGAGGACTAAGGAACCTAATCTCCTTGCTTGTGAATACACAATGGATATAAAGATTATCAGCAAGGGCAAAGGAGAAGCATTCTTAATCTGAAATAGATATTATTTGCAGCTTGTCTGCCTTCTGTGGGCTTGAGTGTTCATGCAGACATCTACAGGTTTGCTTAAACTTCAAAATCTCACTGAGCTTTTATATATGAGAGTAACAGCTGACTCATGAGTAAATGGGTTCAGCCATTTACTTTTTATTTCATTTTCTTTCTCCTTTCTTGCTCTCTGTTTTTTTTTTATTGGTGAGAATATTTTGTTCTTCTGTGGCTCCTGCTAACCAGGGTCATTTTTCTCCTTGCATACTGTGGTCCCTTATCAATATCAGAGTAAATTCTTCCACTGATGCAACTGAAGATAGCTTTAGACCTTTATATGTAAGTATATTATTGATCCAGAAAGATAAAACAAGCAAAGAAACATAAAATCTCACAATACTAATATATATATAGTTACAATAATAATAAACGCAGTTTAAAAAATCCTAAATTGAGAAAAAATCTGCTAAAATACTGGTTAAGAAATATGCATCGTTAACTCATATATGGAGAGAGAGATTATGGGGTCACATACAAATAAAGAGACTTTGAGATTATGAGGTCGGTCTGATGATAAAGCAACAATCCAATTTACTATTAATTGGTTTTAATGAGTATCCAGAGACCCCGCTTTACTGCAGGACCCAATCCTCCTATGCAGTGCAACATCTTTTCTATGGAAGCTTGGGGAGATGTACACTGCAACAGGATCAGGAGAATTGTAACTCTCCCTATTTCTTAGAATCTTATGAAAGAAGGCCCTAAGGACTGTACATTCCACAAGATCGTAAAGAATTGTTTTGATGAAATAAATATTAAAATGTAAATTTCTTTGTCAATATTGTTGAAAGCATCCTTTTAGATGTTTCAACATTGTTATAGTAAATCAACTCCAGTTTGCAAGATCCTTGACAAAGATTGTCTTTAATATGTATTCATGCTATGTATCTTGCCTTTAAGGTCTGTTATGAATGGAGTAATTTTGTCTCTACCCCTACCAGCTAGATACACAAGTCCCATCCTTGAGTATTTTAAGATGACCCTAAACCATGCCAGAGCCTCTTCTGGCCCCCGGTCAGGCAACAGCTGGAGAAATAACAGTAGGAAAATATCTCAGAGCAACATTTCCCTCAGCTGCACTGGGAAAGACCATACAGAGAGAGGGCTGGGGAGCTGGTGGCCACAGCAAAATACAAGGTTGGGTTGCTTTGGGACTGTGGCTTCAGGGTTAAAAAAAAAAAAAATAGCAAATATTTCACTCAGGAATGTTCAGCTGGAATTGCTCATGAAGGTTGAGCTGTTCCTTTTACCACTGGTTTGCTTCCATGAGTGGAAAATTGTTTTTAACCTTGGGCGGTTGTTTTTGTGCTGATGATTGGGTGCAAAACACGAGCGCTTCCATCAGCCTGCTCTGAGAGGGCTTTGTGCTAACTGTGCTCAGGGTGGATAGCCATGCAGGGGGCAACAAAGAAGAAAATCAAACCCCTGATGATTCTCTTTTTAAAAAAAAGAGAAAAAATTCAACAGATTCTATCAACTGAGCAGCTCCCCAATCAGGGGAGGTGCTTTTTCCTCACAGCAAAAGTCAACAGGGCAATCAAAAGGTTATTTAGATGCTCTGCTCTGGAGTCTGAGATGAAATTGTCTTTTATAACTAAAAAAGTGTTGGCATTTATAACTAGAAAACACTTTGTTACTGTAATGACGGTTCTTCTGGACTGGGCTTGATTGAGTTTTGGGGTTCTTTTTGTTTAAAGGAAGTTTGATAATATCTGGGTGACTATTTGGATGGTGGGTGCCTCACACTGTTTAGGATTGGAGGCCATGCTGCATAGGATAGACTTTGGAGGCCAGAAACAGGCCAGGTTTTAGCCTCATTATGTAATATAGAAGAACTACTAAGGGAAGTTTTTCTTGCAGTGCCCAGGCTACTAAACCTTGGTGTTTTAGCAGGCAAGTGATCTCCAGGGATGATTTAGAAACTCTAGAGAAGAGAGTACTTCAATGTTACTGCCTGCTTCACTTTTGTCTGTGGTGTGCCCATCAGTGCTCATAAGACAGAGTATAAGTAGGGGGAGGAAAAACCTCGAAATACTCAAAACAGACTACAAGCAAAAAGAGGAAGAAAGGATTATGAAGACAACATTTACTTCAGCTTTCCTGCATCAAGGAAAGGGATCTAACAGAGACTGCAAATGTGTGCTGCAGTCTGAACCCAAGCAATCATTATGGGCTGATACATGAATTGGCTGCTCACGAAAGATGAACTTGTTAAGTATCCAACATGCTCCCAGAAATAGACTCTGAAATACATCTTTTGCTGGTATTTTTTTTTCCCAGCTTGAAAAGACAGAGCAGACTTAAATGTAGAAGACTGGTTAATAAAATATACTTGAAATATTGAAATGAAACAGGAGGATCTTGGGCTGAACTGTTTAACTTTTGAAGTACAGGGCATAAGTTTATTCATTATAATGATTTGTTTCTCTTCCTACTCTGAAGAGAGGGAGTCCAGATTGCTCCGTCTTGTTCTTTTACCAGGATGAGACTAATGGTGAATTTATGCTAATCTTTAAGTACCATTAAGTTGAAACTTAAAATATTAAAGAGCAGAGAGGTCAGTTCAGAGCCTACTTAAACCTCTAAGTCGTGTGACCAAGGAGGCAATGAAACAACTGTAGGTGACAGTGCTGCCACACGAAGTTCCTGGAGAGAGAGGCAGGCAAAGAGGACACTGATCTGCTCACCCAAAGCGTTGAGTGGATGTGAAAGATGAAAGCCCTGGGAGGAGAAATGCCTTTCTGCTTTTTTGGCTGAGCTTCTAACAGTGAGCCACGAAGTTGTCATTCAGGCCCTGTCAGCTGCAATATTTAAGCCACATGCAAGGCAGCTTCACACAGCTGAAAGGAGTGCTGCTGCATTGAGGAGTCAGATTTGTAGCCTGCCACCAGGGTGGCCAAACATGCGTTGCTGAGGTGTGAATTATGAACGAGAGTTTCCAAATGTCCAACGGGCAATAAACATTAATATAAACTAGACATGGGCCCGTGCCAAATAGCCCCAACTCGCTGGGTGTTTGGATTGCAAACATTTGATCAGGATCCAAACTTTGCAGCTGGCCTTATCTCTGCAGTGGCCAAGCCAAACCCTCAGGGTTTGTGGCCACCTGGCACATTCTGTGATCCAAGGATGCAGTATCTGATTACCTGCTCCTTTGCCACCTCCAGCTAAAAGTCTTTTTTATCAGCCCTCCCTTGTGCTTCCTGCCTTGCTCTGGTATTCTTTCTCTGCCTTCATGGCTTGTGTCTCTCTTACTCAGATTGGAAGTTCTCCAAATTAGGGGCACACTCTAAATCTGTTGTGAGCAGCCCTGGGAGGAATTATACAATATTGTGGAAAATCATCAAGGAAAGCATGGGGTCTGAGCATGAACTTTGCGCCTGACATGCAAGGCTGACAAAGGGGGCTGGACTGCTGTACAGATGAGAGGGAGGGAGGTATGACATACATTGAATAATGTACGCAATAACCCAGCTCCACTCAGAGGAAATTCTGATGTTCTGAAGACATAGTAGGGCTGGTTAGCAGTCAGTGCCTGTGGAACACAAACCAGAACCTCCAACCATCCCTGGGCTCAAACAGCAGACTCTATAACCATTTGTGCTTTTCCTTTCCACCTCAAATCCCACTAAGTTTCATATAGGGATTGCCAGTCATATTGCATGTGTCTTTATTCCCTGGGATGTAATCCATAGAGAATCAACTGGACTGGCTGAAACCCACACTTGACCCTCTTCTTTCACCTCCAGCAGCAAAAAACATGAAAGGAGTTGTGTGATCACCCTGCTCTCTGTGAACTGTCCTTTCCTCTCTGGGCCTTGGTAGGGGAGAAAATAAAACACCAGACCTTGCCCTAAACCTTAAATCCAGACCAGCATTGAGATACTACAGTTTTAGGGTTTTTTCTGTCTTCTGTAAAAGAAGTAATCAGGAATGATGTTAATTTCAAAGAATGCTGACTATCACTGAGTTCTAAGAGGTTAATTGGCATATTAATTGCCTGTAATTAATAGATGCATATACAGACAAGAGAAGTGGAGATTTTATGGCTATGAAATTTGTCCATTAGCTACACTTCACACTCATCAAATCCAGTGTTACTGAAGCAGTAAGACTATTGATCTACATATGGATTCTGCTCGGGTACTTGTGGTGTCTATTTAATACCCTCCCCTTAAAATGGAGCAGGGGGATGCTGAGCTTGCACCTGGAGTTTTCTCAATTTTCTCTTTGCACTTAGTGGCTGAAAAGAACACACAAAATTTTATTCTTACTTCATCCCCTGTTATAACTATCTCTGGTTTTAGCTGAACAGGTTTCCTGAATCTAAATTTCTGGCTATAGGAATTATATTGTTGACTCATGGTTTCATGAGGAAAGACTTTGTACATTCTACGCTAATAAAATATCTCCAGAGATATTATCTGAATTTCTAGAAAATAAAATGCTAATAATGTTGCCTGAAAGATCTTCAATTTCCAGATTTTTGAGAAATAGCTCTGTTCACTGATATTTGAACCTAGTGCTATGGCAAGTCTTCAAGGCTTTGTATCTCGTCAGTGTAGATATTTTCCCTGTTTTTTTCTGTTCTCATCAATATGGGAACATACCAGACCAGGTTTTCTGTACAGACCTGCTGGATCAGAAGTATGCCTTGCTTTAGAATTCATTTCTTTTTAAAAACAATCTGGATCTAAGACATCCCTGAGTGTCTAGACTCCCAGGGGTAGTCATGAAAGTAGACCCAGCTCTGCTCTGTCAAAGCCCTGCAAGCATCAAGGGCCTGCCAAGATCATCAAAACACTGTTCCTTAAAGTGTGGGTGTAGGTATGAAAATTGCTCTGTTAATACCACCCAGTTTTATGTCTCCACTCACGTGGGAGTGCAGAATATGTCTGACAATGTCTTCAGCTGTTCAGGAATGAGCACTAACCCGCTTGTGTTTTCTGCTTGCTTATGGGATTGGAGTGGGTGGGAAGGGTTCTGTTTCTTTTTCAGCTCACATCTTGCAAATCTGCCAATATGTTGTCACCATCTTCTCACTCAAACTGCTGCAGAAACCCCAGTTTCATTGCCTATTTTCATTGCTGACTGTTTTTTGGGGGCTTGGGGACATTTTTGCATATGGTGAGTTTTTTGTTTGGTTGGTTTTTTTTCATTTGTCTGCATTGTTTTGATTTTTAAATTAAGTCTTTGTTGTTGTCGTTGTTGTTGTTGTTTGGGGGGTTTTTTGTGCAAGATCCAGAGGTGATGGGCTTCACAAGGACTGTCCTGCCACAAATGATCCTTGATGGACTCATTGAGACTATGGGCAACCCAGCATTTTTATGAGGGGCACCAGGAAGGCAAATTTCACTGCAAATCTACAACAATGCAGCTTCAGCCAGAAACAGCTCCAGTTTTTGCAAAATCACCTACTGAGACCTCAAGAAAGGTTGGAAGGTCAAACTGTGAGCTGTCTCCCTTTTATCTACTTGTGAAGACCATGAAATTCTTTGTAGACATTTTAACAAATAATGCTTCAGAAATATATTTTCCCCTAACATCCTACTCCTTTTTTTCTTTACAAGTGTAAAAGCCAACAACAACTCAGCACGCATGTTTTAAGTTAACTAAAAGAAAATTGTAAGAATGTATCTTTCACCCTTCCAGAAGGGTCATTATAAAGAAGTGAGGTTAAAAATAATGTTAACATGATCAGCAAAGAAATAAACTCTTCATTTTTCTGCATCTTTTAAGACATTCTGGAATGTCCCTTTGTGAGCCCTTCTGTCATCCTCCTTCCTTTCCCTTTTAACCCACACCCAGGTTCTACATCACAGAAAAGGAATGTTTTTGTTACCTATGGCTGTAACTGAAGAAGTCCCTCAGCGCTCTACCAGCTCCATTTTAGAAGGAAGTCAAGATGCATATTTTTCCCTCCTCATTTTCCCTTTTGTCTCTGTGTCACTGAGAAAATCAGGCACCCAGATGTAATGGTTGCAGAGATCTTGCAGGATCCATCTCTCTGCTGCTCTAGTTTCCCTCTTTAGTGAATCCCAGAGAATTTGCAAGAAATATGAATTTCTTTGCTGGTGTTCTATCTTTAAAAAGCAAATGTTACTGAATATTTAAGACTATTTTTTTTCCTATCGAATTGTTAACAGATCTGGGACTCTCTTCGTTAAAAAATGCAGGAGAGTAAACCCTGAAATACATCCTTGTATTTGTGCCTGTTTTCACCTCCTACTCTTGGTGTCCTGCATGGACTGTGGAATTCATGACATGGTGCTGCCACAGGGAGCTTCCTGCTGAACAGCCTTCCTCTAGGAGAATGCTCAGCATCACCTTGGATGCAAGTTTCCTTCAGGTGTCTAAGATAGGCAGCAATACCCACAATTCTGCCCATTTAGGCACTTCTACAAGCATTTTGCAAGCCTAAATATCTCCCAGCATCTTATTTTCAAAAGCTGGATCCTAAATATCTGGAGAGTTTGAAATGAAGAGCTCCCCAGCCTGGAATTTCAATGTGTGATAGAGAGCAGTTTAACAGCACAGTTGTGGTATCTGGCTCCACCACTCAGGGTTCTCCTCTGTGAGGGACTGATACTTGCTGGCCCTGAAGGCAAGAAGAGACACAACATAAGTTTAATGGTGATTTCCTGGGATTGCATTTGGAAGGGACCCACAAGGATGAACAGTATGAAAATGTCACAGCTCAGGACAATAGCACATCTGCATTATCAGTGGACTTATTAGCACAGCTATTAGCACCATGTCAATAATAATCTTACCATCAAAATGATTATGATAATTGTTATTAATATAGCAATGAACACAAGTAGCAATGATAATCCTAAATGGTAACACAGTTATGAGCTCTTTGTGTATTCTGTGAGGAGATGTGCTCTTTACATGGGACCTTCTTATTTTATTATTGTTATTTATTTAGTTTACATAGGATCTTCTTATTCTATTCTTAGACTTTCTCAGTCCTTTTCTGCTTTTCCCGTGGTCCCCACACCTTGTAGCTGCTGTCTTTTCTTTCCTTTCTGTTGTCCCAAACATCACTCTTCTACTTGAATATTCTCCTATGCAGGGAAATGTGAGTCTACAATCCCATAGGATTTTTTCCCTGCATGCCATGACTGTTGGAATTGTGTAAGCAGGGCTGGGCTCACAGCACGTATGGAACACTGACCTGTACCCCCAGAACTGGGGTAGGAATCACAGAGTCACAGAATCTGCTCAGTTGGAAGGAGCCCACAAGGATAATCCTTTTTATAAGCCCCCTTAAGGTGCTGGAAAGCCACAATGAGGTCTCCCTGAGGGAACTTTCCCTTCTGCAGGCTGAACAACCCCAGCTGTCTCAGCCTGTCTTTGCAGGAGAGGGGCTTCAGCCTTCTGATCATCTTCGTGGCCATGATCAGCCTTTGGACCTCCTCTAACAAGTCCATGATTTACCAAGATCAAAAGATCCTCTTGATCTCTTTCTCTAAAGACCTCATTTGCAGAATAAGATAAAATAGAACAGAATAAAGCAGAATAGTACTACAGGACATAATTAAAAGATGAATATACAAACCAGAACTTTATAACAATTAATATTAAGAACATAAGTCTTCCTATGACATAACTTTTCTTATAAAATCTATTCATCCTTTCATCCTCATTAAGTGAAAAGTAAAATTCAATGTGGTTGCTACTTCGGCTGCTTACAATTTTTTTCATGCTGTACTGTGCACTAGCTGGACTTACAAACTACTAACAGGATTTGCATTGGCTTCAAAGTATAATACAGCAGCTCATGTGGGAGAGACAAGGTTCGTTCTATTTTAGTATTTACTTCTTCTATTTTGGGATAGACTGCATATCAGTTGTGAGAGAGAAGTATGGCACCTACAGACTGAGGCACATCCCTTCTTTTTCAATTCTTAGATCAAAGGTGAGAAGTCTGTACCTGCAGAAGGACCAGCTACTGAGCCTGGAGCTTCTGAGACATGCAGGGGAAAATTGATCCTTTTTCCCTTTCTTTCAAATGCAGTTCATAACTGTAAGCACAAATAGGATTTGCAAAACAAAATAAACTACCCCTTGAAAATTTGACTTTCTGTTTTCCAAGGGGCACACTACTATGTGTGGCAATTTTGTTTTTGACCACTTCCTCATCACATTCACGCCAGATCTAACAGAGAGCCACGGTCAGAAGAGAAAAAGAATAATGAGTTCTAAAACTGATTTATAACTGTGCCATCCATTAGCAACATCTTTGCAATTCCTAAGTGTTTAAAGATCAGGGAGCCTGTCAAGCCTGGCTATTGTGTGGGTAATCCACAAAAGAGAAAAGTGGAAAACTTCACCTTTCCCAGTGCAAATTCTGCAGAGAGGGCTGCCACAACCGTGACTGAATCCTACCATCGATGAAAAGGACAGGGAGGAAATGAGATGTGCAACAGCAGTGCCTGGCTTCAGCAACTGTGGAAACTTGCCATGTGTTCTGTGCGTCGTTTTTATGGGTCTGATCATGACATATGATAGACGCCAGAAAATAGGCTCTTATCATCATTCCACAGACAGTCTCTCTTTTAGTATGTGCCCTGGGCGTGATCCTGACAGTTTCACTGGCACAGATACAGAAGAAAGTATTTGCTCTTCTCTGTAACCTATTTACAGGGATTTCTTCTGAACTCCCAGAATTTCCCCTGGAGTAGGACAACCTCATGCTGTTCCCAGTTAGCGTTATGAATAACATTTTCCAATAAAAACGTGTCTGCTTTCAGCCTGAAAGATTTCTGTCACAAGTCATTTGCCAACTGCAGATCAGAATTTAGTTTGGAATTTTGAATTTTGGGCCAGCCTGCTCCTAAACTTGTGCCCTTAGGAGCCCAAGGTCATCAGGCCAGCATGAGTTAGCTCTTTCCTGCTTGGCACAGGGAGCAGAAAAGCCCAGGAATCCTTGGCTATAAAGTAGGCCACAAACCTTGGAGTTTCAGGCAGCTGTTCAACAGAAATTACTTTCTTTGCATCAATGAAAATGGGGGAAATGGCTTTTTATTTTTGAGTTAATGTAGGCTCCGGGGAAGATATTTAATCTGGGAAGTATCATATGTCTTAGGCCTGGAAAAAAAAAAGAATTCTCAGAATTTCTACTTCATAGGAAATTGGGAAATCTTTTAGGTTCTGGTTCAATTTTGATTAAAGTGAAATTTTGAAAAGATTTTTTTTCACACAAACTGAAAAAGCTACTTTAGCACCAGTTCTATTTCTGCTCCAAGCTAGGGATAATTAGGCAAAAAGGTGGCCAAATAAAAAGAAAGCCCTGCTACTAATCTCACAACGGTGAAACTTGAGGAAAGTTCACAGCACCATTGATGTTATTGTAACTAGGATTTGAAAGCAGGAGAGGAAATAAAGTCATTGCCTTGTCAAAGAGATGTAAGACCTATATGAGCTGTATATTTGCCCTCTGGGCAGTAGGAAAGCAGTGGAAAAAAGACTGAAAAAAATAGGAGCACTTGAAAAAATATAATGGAAAAGTAAGGCAAATAGGTAGAACTACAAAATAGTTTTGGTTAGGAATTTAAATTTCTGTTTTCCCTATGCAGTCTTGAAATAGCAGGGTAAATTTTGCAGAATTGCTTGGGAACATATTGCAGGAATCTCCACTGAAGATCAGGAGCTAAAGGGCTTTTTGCACTTTAGAAATTGCAGCACCTGGCCCAGGGGTTCCTCTCTGGGAAGTCTTAGATAATCAGAATCTTCATGTTCTCCCTCTGCAGGGAAACAGACTTATCTAGCCAAGAAAAAGGACCAAGTTACCCACTTCCAGTGGACTGGCAGACCCTAAAAACATGTACCCCTTTGGGTTCACATACAGCAGTTAGCTAAAATCTATTTGGCTTCACAAAATGGTCAATAAAATCATTGCAAGCCAATAGAAAACAAAGAATTTGTCTTAAGATTTTTGATCTAAATAAAATGAACCTGATCATCAGGGGCTTTTAAAGATATGGAAATGGAACCTAACGGAAGGGATGAAGACACAATATGCTATGCAAAGCTAATTAAAACAAAGTTTTCATGGGAATATGAGACCTTGAATCTTTTTTTGCATGCTCTATTTTAACAGAACAGTGGTTTTCTTTTTTCCACTTTGTGGAATATGGACCAACAGATCGGTTGCACAAGATGTTTGCTGCTCCCATTTTTCTATTTCCTTCGGCTTGCAGAAAATTCCTCTGAAAGCCAGATTTGCAGAGCACCGAGTCGGGCTCAGTGTGGCCTGGCTGGTCAATGGGCTGCAGCAGCTGGCCCATGGTCACGAGCCACCTCCCCTTGAAGCTGGTGTCTTGAATTACTGAATAAATTCATCACTTTCTAAAGATAGAGGTGACAGAGCGACAGCCCTCAGGCTGGGCAGGCAAATTACTCTGTTATATAAGAAACTTGGCCTTCTGGGCAATGTCAAAATTTGCCTGCAAAATGTTTGGCCAAAGATCAGCACTAAACTGGAGCTGTGATATCTTCACTTTGTCTGACTTCCTCATGTCCTTCCCTAGTATGTGGCAGTCTAATCTGGTCAGAGCCACACTCTAATTGCATTTTAGATTTTATAATTATTTACATTTTACCTTTAGTGTCCCTGTAAGAAGTAGACTGAGATAGTTTTTAAAAGAGGACTGAGCAAAGAGGGAGGAGAAAGGTACCAAAACGTGTTTTAAATCAGACTCCTTGTGTGAATGTTGATCTCTCCTGGTGCGAAACAGAGAGAAATATTTTGCTTGCCTGTCTTGCTCAGACCTGCAGCTGGTGGGATGAGCAAGTGGCTGCACTCTCCCTGGGGGAGTGATCAGACACACCAGGTCTTGGAGTTGCAAGTACAAATAGCTGAACTTCAACCAAAGGGGAAGATTTTTATGAAGAGATCAACATGGACCATGCTGCTGAGAGCTCTCTACTGCTCCACATTTGTACATGAGACCCTCAGAACAATAATCCATTAAGCACTTAGCCCAAAGTCTTCATCAATTTAAAAAAATGGGTTTTGCTCCGAACGCATCACATTACTACAGAAGACAAATTCCAGTGGAAAATAGAAGGGCAGAATTAATGAAATGGCTAAGAAAATGATTCTTTTTTATTTCTCTTTGTAAATCTGATGGCATTTTGCAAGCAGACCCATCTTTGCTTGTAGATTTTTTTAGCTCTAGTCTCAGATCTACCTGTTTTGACATATGACCAGAGAAAAACATTTTGTAAACCAAAATCTATTTTTTTTTTGTCTCCCAAGATGGCCTGGGGGACTTCTGACATATTTTATTGTTATTTAAAGCTCATCTTTTGGAAGTATGTTAGAGTAGTGATCCTGTATCTTTAGAACATAGAACAGGAAAATATTTATTAACAACAACCCTCTTATGCTTCATTCCAGGGTTGTGAAAATTATCTTCTTCCATTATGCTCTTAATAGTGAACAATGGGCACATTTATTTTCAAACTGCAGCATAAAACCACAGAGAAATCCAACTGCCTCAAGCGTAGAAGGCACAAAGCTCTTCAAAATCATAAAGTAAAATCCACCTTCAAACAAAATCCCAGTGCAATGACCTTGGTCTGCCTCCAGCTTTTATTCTGAATATATTGGGAACCAGATCCTGTCTAACAAAGAATGAACTTGCTACCTTGCAAATGGACAGCAGAAGGCTTTTCCCACTCTGCTGTCTTATTGAAACTTAGAGAGTGTAAGCAGGGCAGCCTTTGTGAATCAGCCCTGTGTCTGACTTACAGAGGTGAATGCTATCCTGAAGGAGGGGAGAGAAAAAAAAGAGATGGTTCAGGCTGAGCCTTGCTGGATCTAAATAGCAGTTTTAAATTTTCAGAAGTCAGAGTGCAGCTGATTAAATCTGCAGCTGTCTAGGTGAAAGCAAGTGATTGGTGGATCTCAGAAGACTTGGGACTGGATTCACCCATATGGTTTGAGTCACTCTGACAATAGAAAACAGCTGTAAAACTGTTTTCCTGGCCAGAAAAAGTTGGGTTTATGGTTGCTTTGCGTCTCCAAGCAGCTGATGAATACAGTTCTTTGTCTCAAAAAGCATCTGAAAACCCAGATGCTTATCTGCATTTCTCAGCTAAATAAATTGTGATAGTAATTTTGTGGTGATAGCCCTTTGTGAGCTTTTTCAATAATTTTTGATATTGAGTAGTTGGTCAGAGAATATTTGAGTACAAATTCTGTCTGTGCCAAGAGGAGGTATTATCTCTTATGGACTCCATCTATGAAAAGGAAGGCTCTGCTCTGGGAATCTCACAGCGTAGGTATTAAACTGCAGAAGGACAATTAACAATCAGTCTAGACAGAACAAGTCAAACAGGGAGGGAATAAAGCTTAAAATGGTAGAGTGACTGAGCACTTGCACTCAGTTCATTTTCATGCCTTAGTAGGTCTGCAGGGGGTTGTTTGTTTTTTATCTGTTTCTTTGATGGGCTCAAGGGAAACACTGGGGCTTATAGATTTTATGAGACAAGTATTTTGAGAAGAGACTTTCAAAAATAAAGGGTGGAGACAGACTAGATTAGGTTGGGAAGGAAATTTCAGACAGGGGGCTGTATTGAAGAAGGCACCAGAGAAAGAGCTGGTGAAACAGATGTGTGCAGCTGGAGCCAAATAAATGAGGCAAAGGTGAAAGGATGGGGGCAGAGCTCATTCAGGAGACTTTCCATACTTCTACTTCCACTCCCACTTCAAGCTTGAAATGCATGGAAAGAGAGAGTGTGGAGGTGCTGTTGCAGGAAGGATTGCAGTGGCAAAAACTAACTCAAACCCCTCAACTTCCAAAAAAGACATATTTCCTGTTCTGAACTGAGAGCTTAGATTAGAAATATCCATTTCCTTGTTCTGGGGGTTAACAACATTTTCAAATTCTTTTTATAGATTCCTTTGTAAGAAGTCTGCTCTGTTTTCATATTTGCTTGAGACCACTTGCACACTTGTATTCTTTGAATGCAGACTCTGGAGACCAAGACTGAAAGAGGTGCTTTATTGTTTGCTCTCTTTCTCAGTCCCTCTTTTTCTTCTCTTCACACAAATATCTTTTCTTTTTTCCCCCCTCTCCCCTATCTCTGAATGCAATATTTCCAAATGTGCGCTTTCTCAGTCTTGTCTGAACGCTCTTTAGATTAAAGGTCAAAAATACAATTCTTGTCATTGTGTAGATACCAAAGAAAATGATAAAAATGGAACAGTATCTGTTCTGTGGACTACATTAAAAATAACTGAAAGCAACAGCTTTAGGACTGATTTAAGAAGTCATGCAAATGTGTAAAATCTAACAGCCTTAGGACACAGTTTAACACTTTGAGACATGCTGCATGCTTTTAGAAAGTTCCTTTAAAATTTGGCAGGAGATAAATCACCTTTTCCAATTATTTTGAAATTATGCAAGCTCGGCACACTACAACTTTTGATCAGAAGTACTTATTGAAATGCATATTCTCCAAATACCACCTCTCAAGGTCACACTCACATCTAGATCATAACAGGCTTTCAGTCCACTGTGGTCTGAGGGCTCTCTGCACTTCCACTGGCAGCAGTGGGAGTTAGACAAGGCAGGGAAACTCTAATTGCTTTGGGGCTAGTAAGACTTTGCACCCATTTTAATAACTTAATAGCATTGAAATGGCAATGCAATGACAAAAGAGACATTTTGAAGATCAGCCTTCGAAGGGTTTTGCATTCAGGTATGGCTATTTTTCTATCCCTCATGACCATAGGAACGTGATACAATTTTATCAAGTTAACTAAAGTGCTACATATTAAACAGAATTCAAAAGGTTAAAATAAAATAAAATCACACAATCACAAGAAAAGCCCCTGGGATAAATATCAATTGCAGAATATTCTTCAGCCTTTCCTATTGGCACTATAAGCAGCGCTATGCTCTTTGCCAGTATGGGATACACATCTATTGACCATGGGAGTGAAAAAAACCCACCTAGCCATTAAGTTTAAACAATTCAATAGACAATGAAATGCTAACAGTGAAGGAAAAACTTTTGTGTTCTCTGAGAAATAAGCATACACCTACATATAAAGTAATGTATTCTCCACTGCTGTGTGAAAACCAACATTCTCTGACTGATAGGGGCACTTCTAAAAGGGTTATTCAGCGCTTAAGAGAGAACTTGTCACTTGCATAATTTTAATGGAATTAGCAGACAGTCTGATAGGATTACTTCTTCTCATGATAATCCATCTTCTCTGTAGTACTGGGAGTTTTTGGTGAAAAATGCAGCTACTGGCTTAAAAATATTTTTCTTAAGCCTCATTTTTAAAAAACATTGTGTCATTGAGCATTATTATTATTAGATATGTACACTTGCCAAAACACCAGAGCCACACAGTCCCCAACTGGGAGAAATTTGAGACCACATAGCTTTCAATTTTCAAACCACGTCTCATTAATTATAATTTATTTTTATTATTTACTTTTTATTATTAAATCTGGATTCAAGCAAGGAGAAGTATAGAGAATAAAAATGCCCGTAAAAGTTTACAAAATAGGGATTACATTGGAAGTACATAGTAGAGGACAGGCAAGGAGAAAGCCAGTTAACTTCACACTAAAGAAAGGCAAGGATAAAAGGGTAGAGGATATTGGGAACAATTTTACCTGGCAGCACAAGTAAAACAAAATTTGACCAAGCTGAGTACCCTGGAAGACTCATGCCTTCCCAGGAGTCTTAGAAGCAGGGGCTAAAGAAGGCAGTTGGCAGTGAAAAGGAGGAAACAGCCTTGATAGTTTTCTAGGATTGGTCTGAAGCCTAATTTCTAAGACTCTGTGCAGCCAGATGGGGGGAAATGCCTTCTTGACTAACCATGGAAAAAGACCACCACAGTACAAAATTAGAACCAATTCAACTTCTTCTGCAGCACATCTTCTGCTACTGATTTACAGTCTGTGCCTAAAGTAGTAAGGGGAAAGCGAGGACCCATCTTTGCCTGCTCTTTTTCATCTGCTCTTTTGGTTCATAGGAGTTCTTGTGAGCAGGAATAAAGTAGCCTTCAGTGCTCTGTGATGCACAACTGAGGCAGGGCAGGGAAGGGCAAAAGGGACCCTCATGCTGCCCAGTAATGGCTGAGGCTCTGCTCAATATTTTGGAGGAATGGATTGTAACAACTTGGTACAGAAGAAGGCATCTTGGAGGACCATGGACATATAAGACAAGGAATTAACTGGACCCCTGTGGTATCAAAGAGAGGATAACAGAGTTTTTTTGTACCCAGAAGTAAAGTTTCCATGGTTACCTTCCTATGGAACAGGGAATAAAGAATGTTCTTCCTCCAGGTCTAATACCACTGCTGAGCTGGAGGGTATAAATCAGTAAAGTTTAGTTTAAACTCTTTTAGTTTCTTTCTCCATTGCTGGCTTATTGGGCAGTCCTTGTCCAGATATCCTTTGAGGTTTAGATCCACTCTTCCCTCCCACCTCAGATCATTAAGACCTTTAAGAGAATTCATTTAATTTGGACTGAAGAGTTAATATCAACCTGGAGTCTCAGAGCTCATCTGAGTTGGAGACAGTACCTAACACCAAAGAAAATGATCTTTTAAAACCATCAACACATGAGCATACTTGTGAAGTATCTTCTTGGATTTACTAGAAATAGTTTCACACACATATATGAAATTTGTGATTTAAAAGTTCTGACCTACTTGAACATCATTTTTATCACAAAAAGCTACATTAATTTGTAACTGATTTCTACATTAGCTTGCATATGTATGCACAAAAATGAGACTTTTTCCTAGCCCTGGGGAATTGCATTTTTGTAAGAAAGGGTAAGAAAGCTGTTTTGAAAATATATAAGCAGTATACTAACTCCAGGGAATAGAAACAATCTCAATTTTGGTAGTACTATTTTTTAAATTTGTAGCCACAAAAAAAGTAGAAAATGTTGCTCGTTATACAGACAGGATATGTCTTAGGTATTCCTCAGTATGATCTTTTCTGTAGAGACAGCCAAAATGCGCAAAGAGAAAACAAATATAAACTGGAAGTTGAAGACAGAGACAGTTGAGGTGGTTTGAAAATATACTGAAAAATAAAGAGAGCAAGGACACTGAAGGATTGCAGTTTTTATTATCTTGCTTGGACTAATGCACACTTCAGTTGTATGTGGTGCATAGCATATAAATGAGATTTATTTGCAACACAGAACAAAATATAAACAAAGCAAGATGAGTCTCTCAACAGTGGAAATGTGGGGCAGGATTATCTGTACAGCATCCTCACTCCAGGGTACCTAAAGGAAGGAATGTCTACAATTAGAAATCAACTTTTGTGAACCGAAACACCAAATCTTCAGGAGACCTGCTGGAAATCTGGGCAGCGTTAAGATCTATGTAGCACTTGGGCATTTTTACACAGGGCTCTTCTCTGGATGCTGTGGAGTGTAGCACCCTGCATTCCTAGGAGATTCCAAGGAGAAATCATGCTGGCAGATCCTGGGAGCTAAAGCATTCTCAGCAGAGAGTACATCCCAGGTGCCATTATGACTGGGTAAAGCGCCCTTCAGTCTCGACATGGCTTTACTCATAAGCCCCTGGACAAGGTGCTGTGAAACTCTGAGCATAGCAGTGGGAAAAATTTTTAAAAGAACCAAAACTGGAATGATAACAAAAAAAAAAAAAAAAAAAAAAAAAGAGGAATAAACTGGCGAATAATCCCATGTAAACACAATGCGGTACAGCGAAGGAGAAAATGATTCAATGAATCAAAATGGGACATGGGTGGTTTGGCAAGTTCATGAAAATATCACAGAAAATACAAACAGTGCTCATGATTTGTATCTCTTTGCAGCTCTCTTGTGTCTGAATGCACACAGACCTCCAGCAGGTGGTTCTATGGACTGTGCAAAGGGAAATGGGAGCCTGCAATGACAGTGAAGCGGTTGCAGAAACGCACACCAACACTCTAAAAGCATCAACTATCTGGCACCATGGCCCTGTAGAAAGGAGAAGAGCTTCTGAGTGACACATCTGCAAAAGGAAGGTCACTCCTTTCTGGTAAGTTGGTGTTTCAAATTGGGAAGTTACACAGTTTAAATGTAACAATACTGATTTTCTGTTTATCCATATGCGTCTCAGTCACAGAAAAGGCCTGTGGGTGAGGGTCAGCATGTTCTCCCCTCTGTTTACCAGTTAAAAGAACTTAATTTATTTGCAATTCTGTTTTCAATTAATTTGGGAAAGAATGCCAAACATATGGGGGTTTTGGTAGGTTCAAGTTCTTGATGAGTTTGGTTCACAATGCAGCATTTGTGTCACCTTGTTAGAGCACAACCTTCTCCAGGGCTTGACTCTTCTTTCTGTAACCCATGGTGTGAAAGAAGAGTCTGCAAGGTTAACTCACAGATTCTAAGACATGCTATTTTTTTTTCCTTCAGCTACTTTTGAAACTTCATTTTACATCTCAGTGACTTAGTTTTTAAATGCATTCTCCCTCCAATAGTTGTGTGCTATTGTAAATACAACAAAAATCATCATTTAATAGAATCAACAGGTTGTTAAACCTTTGAAGAAAAACGTTGTTTATCTCTCATCCCATAAATTTTAAAATGCTCTCTTATTTGAATTTGATTTTGTTTTAGCTTAATCTGATATTGGAAAGATCCAGACACTTAACTATAATTAAATGTTTATTCAAGATATCTAGCTGTTGTTCATTTTACTAGCTATTAGGTTGTAGATAACTGCAACTGAACATTTCTTTTCTAGCTCACAGTATTTAGAACATGAGTAATTGTTCCAACATATATGCATAAAATAGTAAATTAATATATGAAAAGCCTTTCCTGTGGCTAAGTTTTTGTCTGGTAAATATATCCTCATGCTAAGGGCTTGATGGGATACATAAGGCACAGAACATGGTATGTGTTACTTGCTCTTGGGTGGTCTGCAGCTCAAAGACCCTTGCCATTTAGTGAAGATACAATACAGTATTCTTCCATGACTATTTACATTCCCTATTTTTCACAGCATCTTCAAATACATACATTAGGCATTTCTGCCCTCTTGTCTTTTTTGATCTCCTTGGAAACAAATTTTACTATGGTGTCAAAATATAATACAATCCACTCATTCATTAGGCACAGATCTTATTGACTGAAGCCTTATTTATTGTAGAGTGAAAGATGGCATATTCCTGAAGAGCGGTCATGGAAGAAAAGAAAAAAAAAGCAAGCTTTAAAATAATAAATCGTTGGCTCTTTTATCTCACCAATGCTTTTGTACAGCTGGGAGAATTATTAAGAAGATACTGTAGAAGAGAAAATCTAAGAAATCCTGCAATATTCAATGTCATTGTTTCAGGGTTTTCTAAGGAGGCAAGTTCTGCAGTGCTTTTGAAGTTCAATTATAATTCAGCAGGAAGAGGCATGGAAAAAGAGTTTCAATCCTCATTGGGGATGAAAGTTACAGGAGGACTGGATGTAGAGTGAAAATAATGAGGTCTTTTTGTCACTGATCTAACCTGGGAAGATGCTGTATACAATTTTAAATGAGTACTTACTTCAACCATATTTAAAATAAAGTCCTTCCCACATTTTCATTTGTAAAACCAGTCTGGAATTTCATGGAGGGGAAAAAAACCCTAGATGTTCAAAACCAAAATAAAATAATCAAAGGAACTGTAACACTCCTTGCAGTGGTACCTATATGCTTTCCCTTATAAAGAGGCTTTCCTTTAAAGGTCTCAGAGCACTGCAGCCATAAATCAAACATGATGACTGTGCATAGATTTGTCTTGATAAGACAAATGTGTTGGGTTGGGATGGTTGAAGAGCATATTTTGACTCTTGCAGCTGTCAGATGGTATTATATCCCCATACAGGAAT
Source organism: Camarhynchus parvulus (assembly GCF_901933205.1). Lineage (NCBI taxonomy): Eukaryota > Metazoa > Chordata > Aves > Passeriformes > Thraupidae > Camarhynchus > Camarhynchus parvulus. The sequence continues at coordinate 58,475,079 of NC_044574.1, read as the reverse complement.
GATGGAAGTTCTACTGAGGATCATACAAATGTTTTGACCCTAACACAAACAGACACTGTATTTTTTAAAAAAGCTAAAGTTTATTTTGAGGTTTTAGTAATGAAGATCCTCAAAAATTTGGTTTTGCAGGAGCTTTGCTGAGCTATTTACTTTTTTTTTTTTTTTTACATTTCAAAACATAAATAAAGCATTTAAAAAAAAAAAACTTTTGGGTACCGGAAGATTTGAGATTTTAGCAAATGTGATTATGATATCAGGTTTTCTGAACTTTGCCCCTGGTTCTGCAAATGCCATTGCATATGTTAAAATTGGAATACACAAGTACCCAATATGTGATCAGCAAACTCATGATCTTAATTATACATTTGTTTGCAGATATTTAAAAATTATTTACAGAAATGTAAAAAACCTGTTCATCTGAAATGAAAACAATATTTTCTGGCACAATTTTGCAATTGTATATAAAGCAAACATTCACCATGTCAACCATTACCCACAAACTTAGGCATACAAAAACCTGAGCAGAAACTCCGTGGATAAAACAGGTACAGCAGCTTTCTTTATTTTAGACAGGTTGAACAAATTTAATTATTCAGAGAAATAATTAATATTTATTTATATACTTAAGATGTGATTACTAAACACTGCCCAATACGGATAATAGTGTATTTATAATAGTGTATTTAATACCATCCAGTGCTGAACTGCAAATTTTCATAGCAAAAATGAAAAATAGACCAGGTAAAAATACTTATAAATTCTGTATACACAATTATAATATATATATATATGTATTAAAATTTTTATAAATTTATATAAATAAATATATATAGTATAATAAATTATATAAATTGTATATATTGTATTCACACAATTTCCAAACTATCCTGGGAATGGCAATACTAACAATATTTTTGTACATGTATCCAAAAGTAATTAGGGTATGGTGTTTTACTTCAAAGAGAACTCCTGCATTTCTAAAATTGGACAAAAGTTTGTTTCAGAGCTGGGTCAAGGTTTAGGGATGGAGTGGGCAGTAAAAATGGGGACTCAACAGTAAAGATGGCTCCATACCAAGCAGAAAGTTACTCTGACTGCACATTGAGACTGTATTAAAAAGGTGTGCAGTGGAGCAGGTAAGGACAGAGGAGAAATTAAAGGCAGATAAAAAGAAAAGGGAAACCATCAGCACAATTTACATGGACTTGAAGGCAGCTTATGGCCAACACAAAGCAGACAAAAAGCTAATCTCCAAGGTCAGAAAGTACAGTGAAAAGGATGATGTATTTGCACAGACATAAAAATAGGCTTAAACATCAAATGCAGGACAATTTTGAACTTCAAAAAGAGGAATGCAACTAATGGTCCTCTACAAAGGTAATCATCAAGGATGAGTCTGTTCACGTTTTATATCGGCGATCTAGAAGAGGCAATGCAACTTGGAGACAGAGCAGAGCCAGAGTGAGAGACCAGAGTTATCAAGTGAAAATTGACTTAGGCTGGAAACTGTGGTTTAGAGCAGAGCTGAGACTATTAGTGACAGAAATGAAATACATGCATCCAGCAGATGTGCAATAGAAAACACTAATAAAGAGAAGGATCTCAATGAAGTAATCTAGAATAGAAATTTTGTTTATTAGATTCTAAAGTGAAATAACTGAGAAAATTACCATAAATATAAGTTAGAATAATATTTGCCAGAAGACAAATATTACTGAATATTCAAGCAAATCTTTGAATGCATGTTAGAAATATATTTATGTAAATATATCTGCACTAGTAAAGCACTCCAACTATAAAGGTAACTATCAGCCAGCCCAAAATTTACAAGAGTTAAGCAGCTTTCATTTTCTTGTTAACAAGATAGTTTGTATGTGGTACTGAATACATTCAAGACAGATGTAAGGGGGAAGAAACCAAAATGTCATATCTTTTTCTTGTACAAACACATTAGTTTACAATTAGAATATATGAACTAATCAATAAGATAACCTCACATAATTTTTTTTCTTTTTTAGTTATTCCTCATCAATATTTTCCTGTTCTATTTTTTATGAAACAGTTATAAACCCAAAATCTTTCAAAAATTTTCTAAAACTAAAAATGAAATTATATTCTCCATGCTTTTACCTTTTAGATAATTTGCAAAACCAGCATATTCTGACGCTGAAATTAAAACATCTTAAGCAATTAATCCAGTGTGGTTTTTTAATCTGAATTTATAAACACAAATGTTACATATGTAATACACATTACATAATTCCTGCATGAGATAATATAAATTTTCTTATCCTGTAAGCTTCTAAATCATGATGAAATTTTCTGTGCTGGAAACTGCTCTTGGCTAAAATTTTTTCTTTTCAAATTCATAAGCTGAAAATTGTTTCACTCTTTGACCTGTGAGCCAAGTTCCCCAAAGCTTGATGAAAATTCAAATAGCTGAGTTATAAATACCTCTGAAACTAGGTTTATAATGGAAACACAACCAGATCCTTCACTAGAGCAGTGCTCATGGGGGCTGTTAGGGCAGTTTGCAGAGCAATGAGTGCCAAGCTATAAGTTAATGAGGAGAAGCAATTGACTAATAAAGCACCCCTAAACAAGAAGAGAACACTTAAGAATGCAGGAGCTGAAAATTCCTATTGGGCTTTCCATTGGCTGTGTCTCTGTGTGCAGCTTCTTTGTTTCTCAGTCTGCTTCAGGAAACCATTGCCTTGGCTTCCTATACTTTCCTGTGCTGAATTCAGGAACCACACTTTCGGAAGGCTGAGGAAGGGGCGTGTGTGAAACCTAAAGATAGAAGCCAGTTGTCAAAAAACAATTTACTATTCTCATCAGTCTCAGCCTTCCCTCTTTTCTCCTTATTACATGACTGGGAATGCACCATAGGATGACAGCAAGATAAAATTAGAAATGGCTCCATTTGACTTTGACGCTTTTTCACATCAATTTACTCCTGTGGGTTTTATCATTACTTTTAAACACAGCAGAGAGTGCTGGTGTCTATGGCAGACTATCAGAGAAAAGAGTGCATAAAGACATGGTGTCATTAATATTAGGATATAGGGGCAAAGTGGACAAGGGAGACAAGTGCCATTATTCCAGTCATACAAATGAATCACTAAGTAAATGTAATGCATGCTATGGCTGTCATTATACAGTCAGCACTCACTGTGGGAGAGATAACAGAAATACTCTTCTCAGTTGAGAGATGATTTGTGACAGCTCAGAGTGATCAGGTTTTTCTTTTCCAGCCAGAAGTGATTGCACTCCATTTTGGAAAAGATATTTAGAAGATTGAGTGAAACTCACCAGTAAATAGTGATGCCAAAGATATATGCACCTTTGAACTCACCTTGATTATTTTACCCTGGGACATAACGTGATGCAGGAAGTGCTAAATGCATCCCATGTCTTGAGACATGTGCATGAAGAACAAAGAAAATGACAAAATATCCCACTGAATAATTTCTTTTTTCCATTCTTCTTGGCTATGTGCATGCTCTTCACTGAGCTGCATACATATACTTCTTAGCAAGAGTAATAAAGAGATAATTTGGACAAGATGCATGCTTCATAAAAAGATACATATAGCTTTCATGTGTCTGGCTTAAATTAGTGAGTGGTTTCAGAATGTGAAGTAATTCATTGTGTACAACTTCAATCCCTCCCAAACACTATTATTTGAGATGTAGCAGCATGATGAATCCTCTTAGAAGTAGACCTCCTTTTGGGATCCTCTGTCCTGTGCTTTCTACCTGTCCCTTTTGCTTGCAGGATTGCTGCCAATTTGGTTCTCTGTCTCCATGTCACCTTCTGTGACAGTGGACTGTGAGAGAGGACAGGTAAAGGTTAATTGAGGATGTCCATATTGTTCCTCAGTTTTGCTCTACAACAAAAACACAAGTCTTCAGAGCTTGGGAACTGAAATCCCCTTTGACAAAATGGGATTGTGCTGGAATTTGTTTTCTCCAGTCTAAGCCAAGACATGGTTTGTTATGGCCTCCTTTCCTGTGAGCAGGGAGTGAAAAGTGAAAATAGAGAAACTAAGCAAAATGTATTTCTCAGTTTTGATTGATGAGATCCCACATTGCCCTGGAGGACTTTTGCAGATGGAGGTTGTCCCGTGACTGCAACATTTCCTTGTCTCAGCACTGCTGTTACCAGGGATGCTCACACAGCAGCAGACAGGATACCTTGCATGCCTGCTGCCAGCTGGGAGCTGGGTTTGTCGTGTCTCCAGTGGCAAAGATGGTGACTGATACGTAAAGTGCTGTATTGGATCCAGCAGGCAGAACTCCTTGAGATAAGCAGTTTGACTGAATTCCAGCATAGCTTTTACACTGCCGTGTTTGTCTGAAGTCTGAAAGGCCAAGATGCAAGAGCTTTAGATGTTATTACAGATTCTTTTGATTTTTAATCCTACAGTTATTTGTAAAATGGTGAGGAGAGAGAAGAATGATCCTTCAGCATGTGTGCTGAGCTCTTCAGACAGAGCGTGTTCACAGGCTTGCTCTATACACCTCATACACTGCATAATTGCAGCGGAAAAAAAAAAAGAAAATTGCACATTTGAACGAAATTAAATTCAGAACCTCTAATATGCCAGGTCACAGAAGGCATGTACACATTTAAATAGGACTGCTGCTTTGGAAACCAAGTAGTTCTGAAGTACATCTACATGTTAGCTCTTGACTCCATGCGGCTCCATTTAGGTAACATTTCAAAAATAAAGCCACTTAATGATGAATGTTCATAAATGAAAAATGTGTATTCCCCATAAAATGCTTGTCAAACAGTGGTGCCCATCTATTTTTAGCACACACACCAAAAAAATCACATTAATCCATATTGTTGTGAAAGTCCTGATCTGCCCTTGAGAGTCCTTCCTAGGATTTTAAATAATGAGTCTTACGAGGCAGCCTCATTAATTTTTTTAATAGGTAGCTAAAATGTAGAGGACCAACAAATGCAGAATATCTAGGTTTGGGGTGCTTTTATAACAGCAAAGAATTTCTTCAACTGGAGCTGTGTGACTAACCATTAGGAGTTCTTAATTTCCTTAAGGAAATTTAAGTGTTGGATTGACAAAGATATGCCTATTATAGAGCCAAAATTTCTTCAGTGACAGACCAGGCAGAAGGATTCTCAGTAAGGGACCACTGTTATTAAATATACTGTCACAGAAAATTAGGCCAAAAGCAGATCACACTTAAAGAGACTGCACAGCAAGGCACACCCTTTTAAATTAGACTGTCCTCCTGCACTCCACAGAGTTTGTTCTGTGCTGGAGTTTAATTTAATTTAATTCAACACCACTCTTGCTGTAGTCAACCTTTTGGCTTCCACCATCTTTTCTCCCATGTTTTGCATCTTATGGAGACTATTTTTAAAGTTAATTAGCTTATCCAAAATAAAGCAGAAAAAGATGCAAATCCAAAACTATCATTTAAAAGTACTATCATGTGAAATAAACTGCACAGTGTTAGCTAATTTTCTTCTTTAGTTACTCCTTTTCTAAGAAAAACTAAATTATTCACTTGAAAATTATTTGAATTCTTTATGAACACAATTCGCTTAAATTTTTTCCCCTCTGAAAATGAAGTGGCAAATATGGAAATCAAATATTCCATAATGAGAAAGTAGGCAACTGGAGGATAGTGGAAACACGAATCCTAAGGGAAACGATTTCACAAAGAACAAATCTTGACTAACAAACAAGTACCTACTGTCAGAATTTCACCTGGCCACAGCCCTGTAAGCTGCTTGCTCCACAAGAGCATCCTTTATGCTCATTAAATATACAGAAAATCTTCCAGACAAGAAAGTCTGATTATTTAAGGGACATCTTAAGAAAAGCTGTGAAAACCATGACACATGATTTGCTTAATAGGACCTAGCAAAACATTAGGAAAATATAGAGTATGGTGGATTATTATCCGTTCAGCACTCCAGTAACACTTACACACCTCAGCCAGTGTTGCTGACCTCTGTGCCAGGAACTGCATAGCCAACCCACACCACCTGTCTTTTGTACCCAGATGTTTATAATACCAACAAAATAGGGCTAGACCATGATAGAAAAATTTAGATGAAGCCCTAACTAACTGCAGTTCAAAAGGAAAGCAGTGTATCCCCAACTTCAGCAAAAGAACAATTTGTTGATTATGCCATCATTGGAATTCTGAGTTTATATATCTACCTTTCCTATGGGTATTTAAGAAAACATTGCTGAAAAGTAGACTTCCTGCCACTTTCATGGCAAACATGAAAGCAGCAGACTTAGGCCAGGCCTCCCAAATCTAAGCAGAAGAAAAATCTTCAAGGAAAGTTTTCAGGGTTGAGAGGAACATCAAAGAAAACTGCTCTAGAATACCATAGGGAACCTTTATTTTCAGTTTCAGCATCATCAAATTGCCTCCTATAGCCAGCTGTACCTTGACAGCATCTGACAACATTCTTAGGAAAGCTGGACAAGAATGATCTTGTTGGAACTACTGCAAAATAAAAGCAACATTTTGAAAACTTTAGACAACAAGGAGTTGAGTGTGGCTTGTCATGGAACATGTATCAAGTCAGGCTCTATGCAGACCTGTCCAGCATCTGATACTGGAAAATGTTTTCAATTATAGCTTGTGTAGCAAAATACATTATTAAACTTTCAGACAAAAGGGCGTAAATACTCCAGTGCATAGGATTAGGGATTAAATGGTTTGGTCAAATTATTAAAATTATCTGAAATAAGTAAGAAATATTTGAATGGAAATGAACTGCAAGTACTGCACTTAAATAATCAAAATCAACTGCACTCAAATACAAGGTTGAAGCACAGGGGCATCTCTCGACTCAGTGCAACTTTTGTGCCCAAGATTTACTTACTGCAATATTTCTGTATTTTGAATACATCAAGTGCTACTGGGCTGCTTTAGATCAACTTTCATTTTTTAACTTGGAATTATTTTTGGAAGGCTGAAAAATGTCCAGGGAATATGGTTCACTTGCATTCCCAGGCAGGCTGTTCATATACATTTATTGATCAGTTTAAAAAACACAAAGACAACAAGAACAAAACACTTCTGTATCTTGTCAACTCCACCTGGCACTTACAGAGAAAAGTCCAGATGTGCTTGGAAATATCTGGCCAACTGACAAGCTTTTGCAGCTTATTGAGCAGCAAAAATACAAGTTTCTACAAGTGCTTAAGATTTTTTGTTGATTTTTCTGGCAAATACCTGTTCTGCTCTTCTTGTTTTAAAGCATCAAATGATTCGCCCTTGGAAAAGGATAGATTGGCTAAAAATGTTTTCCAGTTTTGGTAAAGACACCATTTTAGATCAACATTTTTGTGAGAAAGGAAACAAGATGTGAAGGTACTCCAGGTAGACAACCTGACAAATCATGCAGTCTGCCCCACCAGCTTAGTAAGTTATGGAATTAAATGATGGTGACTGTATCCTAACAATGTCAGCTGAATTTTATTTACACCCACAAGTTGCAAAGTTAATATATCCTACTAGAAAAGGAACTGAGCACTGGACTCTGAGCTGCAAGCTGCAACATGAGCACTCAGCATTAAACAGCGCCTGACAAGCCCTCTATGCAGGGAGAAGCAACAGAGACCGTCAGGACAAGCAGTTAAGCAGTTTCAAAGTTTTAAAGCTCACGGGGTAAATATTCTGCTTATTCAGTGCCTGCTAACACAGAGATAATTGCCAGTAGCTGGAATGAGCTGAGGAGTTACAGTAGATAATTCAATGTGCTATACAAATATATGTGTTCTTCTATTATTCATACCATGACATTTGTTGGTTGTCTCAGGAGTACTAAGTGGGGCTCCTATGGTTCATGAATTACTTGAATTATGCATGGTTATGGGTAGGCATTCACCATGTACAAACTGGTTTTGAATCATGCATTTCCTGGGGGCAATATTTCTCATGGTAACTAGCAAACTTTTTAGGTCTTTCAGAGCCTGCTGTGCATTAGTAATTCCTACTTGTGGCAGTGATCCTGGCATGCGTGATCTGGTAAAGGTGGGAGATAATGAATGTCTACATGCTGGTAGATGGGAATCAGCATTTGTATTTATTCATGTTCAAGAGGCTATCTCCTCACTTGGAATTTAAACAATGACATCAAACTGCTAAACAGCGATCTGCTGTCCAATTGTCACTATAAATAGCAGTCCACAAGAGGGAGGTGGCAGTAGATCATATTTTTTATATTTGGAACAGCACAGTTATTTCTCAGTTAACAATCTTGCCTTGGGAAGGTAACTTATATTCTCAGCTTTAGGCTTTTGTTTCTAGGTACCTCTTTAACATGTTTTTAGCTGTTCATTTTTCTGAACAATATTGCCCATCTATCAGGAAACTGTACATGAAAACCCATTTGCTGCATAAATACATGAGAAAGGCTCTACCAAAGGACAAGCTTTTTCTAAAAACACTAAGAAAAACCTTTTCTGTCCCTTAGTAAGAACTCATTTTTGTCTCAGAATCCATCTTTATAAAAGTAAAAGCTGAAAGGAAACTCAATTGTTGCACAGTCTGTTGCTGTGCAGGGAACATTTCACATCATTGAACTACCTAATTTTAAGTTTTTAATAAGAGTGTTCATAAAATCATGACAAAGACAGACTGTTCAAGCTTTGGTGCATTAAATAGAGATCCTTTTTCTTCCTGGCTTGGGCAGCAGAGTAGCCCCACCAGGAGCCTCAACAAGTCTGAGAATGGAACAGGCTGGTCCTGGGGCTGCCAGGCTTCCACAGAGGAGCCAGCCCGTTGGCAGGGATCCCCGTTGGCCCCTCTGCTAAGGCTTTGTAACCCCTGTGTTAACACCAAATATTCATGTTCAATAGAAACAAATAGGGCCACCAATCCTTATTGTCCTGGAGAAGTACAGGTCTGCATAATCATAAAATTTCATATGTAAAAATATACACACAGGATAGCTACTCTGTTTTTTCTGTGCTGGATAATGCAAGCATCCTGACACTGTGAACTGATTAACCACCCATGTCCCGGATACTCAAAAGCTTTATCTAAAGCTCACTGAGTTGAAGACATTCTGTGAACGAATTACATGGCATTCTCTGCCCTCCCCTCAAAACTTACTGCAAGTAAACAGGCTATCAGAGAAGCTGGGGATCAGTAAAATGCATCAGATCTTCCTTCCTTTTTCCCTGTGAAGAGAGAATCGCTTATTACATTTGTTTTATAGTTTTTTGTCCAAGTGCAGCCTAAAATTTTGAAACACTTCTGCCTTAAGCTTTGGAAAACTTGCTGAATTAATCAGGCTATGTTTCCTGAAGTTCCACTTTAATTTGTCCTGTTCTCAGTTTCTCTTGTTATCACCACACCAAACAGCATCTCCTGTGTTCATGTGCCCAACTCTCGATGTGTGCAGTGAGAGGACAGGAGGGAAGAAGGCACTGTTAGGATTTTTTATCATGTTGGCTGTTAGAAAACACAAGTGCTTCAAAAATACTTGGTTAATTTTTCTCTGGCAAAATATATAAAGCACATAATAATGAAGGAATGTAGCACATCTTGTTGGCAGTAGGTGCACAAAATTCCTCTGTTTGAGGAATTTTATCCACTGTGATACAAGGAAAATGCTCTCTCTTGTAAAACAGTTCTCTAGTCTGAGTAACAGCACATAACTATTGAGGCCACCACTGAAAAAAAAGTGGAAGCTCAACTTCTGCATGCTAGATTTGTGGGTTCTGAATTTTATGACTGTCATTAACTTTGGAAGAATTTTGAACAGTCTGCATTTGTATTTGCAATTCCTAGTTTCAATAATTGCACAATCTTCCCTCTACCCTTTGCATTTTTTTCATTGGCTATACGTATCTGGAAAGACCACCAAGTATTTCAGAGCCAATATCTTTGTGCACTGAAGCTGTGTATCCTAGTTTTCTTCAAATTCTTAAAATTTCACTAGTTTTATGACATTACAGGAAGCTGTTTGTCCATTACAAGGCATTTCAAGCAACTAGTTTATTAAAAATTTCTTTTCATTTTTATTCCTTCCTCCTAAATTTTTATGGTTCTCATGTATTTAATTTGAAAAGTATCCCTGGAACAGAAATGTTCAGCAATAAATAATACAAGTAACTGTGTATTTTACTGGAAGGTGCTTCTGCTGGTTGGTTACTAAGAAATTTTTTTATGGTTATTTTTTATTTATGACTTCAGGACTGTATCTCATTTTATCTTTTTATTCTAGTTTTTATAACTTTCTAACAACGGGGAAAGAAGTCAGTACCTGCACTACTTCCAAGTGTATTGGAGGTTTTTTCAAACACACTGTCATCTGATGCAAACTTAATTTAAAAAAAAAAAATTTGAAAAAATTGTAGATGTAATAGATGGATGTAAGACATAGCATGACTTCAAAAAAAGGCAAGGCCTAAGAAGAAGTGAAAATTCAACATCTCTACTTCTTAAAGGCCTTATTCAGCTGACTTTCATGTCTACCTGCAAGTTGGAAGGCCTTTGTGTAGGAAAATAAGGAAGATGTCTTCCAAAAGTAAAATTTAAATGCTTCTCTATTACAGTTAGCAGCAAATCACATTAATTTTACTATTCATCGTGATAATGATATTAGTCAAGCTGCTCCCTAGATACTCCTGTACTTGTAATACGTAATTCTGTGGAAGCTCCATTCCAATTTAGCAAGAATTAATGTTCACTTATTGCAAAGTGTCACGGGAAAAATATATTTGTGGACTTTACATAGGATCACATTCTTGCACTGTGGAAGAGGCAGAGCAGATAAAGTAGGAGCTGGAATAGAATTCAGGTGTCATGAGTAAATGCTGTTGTGTGTAGAGTGTACTTAATAATCTCACCGTGTAAAAACTCAAGGCACTCAGAGCTGTTATATTTTCAATGGCTTAATCAAGAAAATGTTGAGAGACTGGCATTGCGGTTGGGATTAATGGAATCTCTCAATGTCCTCATTAAATTTAATAAACCTGTGTAACAGGAATAGTAATAACACTTCACATATGTATAGCATTGCTCCTTTTATGAAGGATCTCCAAGCCTGTTGTGAGCATTCATGAGCTGAGCATCACTGCCCGTCTCCATGGAGTGGCTCTCTCTTCCTGCTGAAGAAAATACCTTCTCCTGGGAGACCCTGGGGAGAGGCTCCTACAGGTGCACACCTGGCTCCAGACAGGTATGTGTGTGTGTGTGTCCCTGCTGCTTGCAGCTCCACTGGCCACATGGTGGGCTTTACTTTTTTGTTCAGAACCCTTGAGGTATTTTATTCAGTCATTTCCTAAGGTCTTTGTGCTGTGAGTCATGCCTTTTTTCTACCATTCCATTTATATTTTCAAAAATTAACAACAGCATTTGTCTATAACTTGTAAGTTTATGCTCCTCCATGTTTCCAGTGGTACCTTTATCCTGATACTTATTTCCTATTTTTAACTGTATCATGGACACATTTATGCTGCTTAAACTCTGCTTTGCTTCCCTGGTACAGTTTGCTGGAGAAACAAGACAACCACGAGTCCTGGAACACCCATTTTAGAAAAAGGCTACTTATTTTTTTTTTTTTACTTTCAATGATGTGAACAGCTCCCTGACCTGTGACCTGTGTCATCAGAGCAGTCAGTTAGACAGTTTGTCACCGTTTATTCAGCTGTTCTAAGACAATAACAATTGCTACTCCTGCATAAAGCCATAAATCATCCATAGATCTAGGATTTTACTTTATCTGGTGGATACTGGCCACTTAGTTTTTCAAACATACTTCAGTTTCTCAACTACTACTGTGTTACTTTTAAATTCCCTCTTCGTTTGTTAGGAGTCCAGCTCACTTCTGCTTTATTTCATTTTGTGTAAAATCTGGAAGGTGTTGAGCTGTTCCAATTTCCTCTCACTTGGGCAGAGAGAATGACTGGGCACTTCTTTTCAACAGAAGGCTTTGCATGGCCAGGGAGCTGCAGATCTGGTGGGAGCTAATTAATGGCTCTCTCTCTGCACACTGTGCATGGTCCTTTGCTTGCTGCTGAAAAAGTTGCTGGAAATGAATAGTAGGAAGAGGATTTAAAGAGTTTCCTTTTTCTCCCCAAAGCTGTAGATTTTTGCTTTCATTGGATGGTGAGGACTAGAGCTATGCCCAAGCTCTTATTTAGAAGGAAGAAAGTCCAACGGAGTTTACTATTAAAGGGGATGGGTTTTCTTCTCGGCTGCTGTGGACAAAGAATGTTATGAAACCCACTTTGATGTGCAACACTCCTCCCAGCAATGTCACATCTCTCCTTACTTCTTTTGCTAATATGAACCCGTTCTGCTCCTTTCCTACCCCCAGCTTACCTTTTGTGCTGACTTGACTCTTTATTCTTGCTCCATACCTTCTGTCATTCAGACTACCACTCAAATGCACACGCACCTGCCCCCTAACCTCACACAAATAGGTGGTTTACTATCAATAAGCTTTGCCTCCAAGCTCTGCTCTTCACAATTCAGTAAACAGAGATGTACCTGACAAAGACAGGAAAGGGTGGGAAGCTGGGAGGTGCATCTCCAAGCTTTGCTCCTGGGTGAAATACGTGTCCTCACTTAATCATGCTATGCAAAGTTCTTTGAGATCATTGCTTAAAGGAGCTGTGCAAGTACAGGGCACAGTTAATTATATTGCATTTGTAATCAGGCCATAAAAGAGAAACCCTTGGACCACAGATATATTGTTCCAGGCACTGCAGTCTGTGGATGTCTTCCTTTGAATTTTGCTCCCTGCCAACCAGCAGTAATAGGTTCTCCTGTATCCAAAACTCCTGCAGTCTTTTTCAGCCTGCACTGGCCATCAGCCCATCAACCATTCCACAAACAAGCATGTATTTCTCTCTGGATTTATTTCTTCCTTCTTTTTCATCCCAATGTGCAAGCAATTAGGTATTGAATCCTTAATAAGCCAATCTAGACCAGCCCACATGACTATTTTTCTCCTAATCAATTTATTCAGCTCACATTGAGGGTTTTATCATATTTACAATATCACAGCAATTTGTGTAGGAGTAATAAAAGGTAAAAGTAATTTTAGGGAAAGAAAATCCAGTTGTAGGTTTTTGCTGGTTTTGTTGAGCTTCAGTGTGTGTGGGTTCATTTCACCATTTGGGAGGAGAAATTTTGAGTTTCAGTCAGCATAGTTCAGTTCCAGCATGGGAGGAACAGAACTGCATAATTAAACGAGCTGCAAAAAAAATTGGAAAATGTAATAGGACTCCTGCAAGCTGTCTTTTTCCAGAAGCCTTTTCTTCTGTTTTATCATTCTTCTCTAAGCCTTGGAGATGGACTTCACCCTGCACTGTTATCACATCAAAGTTAATTTATTATCACAAGGGAAAAAAGCCACAAGTCTCAGGGGCTCAGGGCAGAGAGGCACCTGTGCAGGCTGGATATTTGTGCAAGGTGACTATTAAATATCTTCAGCACTACATCTTGAAGTCTCCTCAGGGTGTGCGCACTATTGGGTCTCCACATTTCCTGGGCCCTGTGTCCCTGCTGTATGTGATGGTGAATGCCTTTGGACCCAGACAATCATCCAGCTCTACTTGAGATTCGACTGTAAATCAAACTTGTAACTTCCTTGGCCTGCAGAGAAGAAGAATGACAATGCTTTCTCTAGTTAAAAACTAGTTAATTTTTGTTGGTTTTAGGATTTATTGATATAACTGTAGTTTTAAAAGCCTAGCTAAAATTTCTGGATTTAATCTCTCCCCCAGTTCCCCAAACTCCACTTTTGTCCCTGATATTTCTATTTCTGCTCCATAAGTTACATGACTCAGAGTTGAGCATGTTGTACATAACATTATCCCAAAACATGACTGTCATATTCTAATCCTGCCACAAAAATAATTTCTGTGCAGAGCTGTACACGCCTCTTGTGCAGAAACAACAGGGGAGGTAGAGTCAAATAGCACACACAGCACACTTAAAACTACCTTTTGTGTGTAAATTGCATGGTATGAAAGGGTTAATTTGATATTGGCTCAGGAGGAAAGCATGACTTCCTAAGACTTCTGCATTAAGAAGCTTGATTTCTGCTATAGCTGCCACATGCGACCTGCAACACATGCTTTGTTTCATTCCCAAAGGGAAAATTCTCTTCTTGCAGATTCAAGAGCAAAATGCTTTCCTTACAGGCACTTTCCCTCTAATTCAAGCCTCCTTTCTCCAGTGATACAATCATCATTCAGGTTCCAGAAAGAATGGCTGCACTAATGGCAGTGTTAATGTACACACACACCTGGAAGTTTTCAGTTCTTTTACCAATTTCAGATTTTTTAACTCTTCATTCAATTATTGAACTTTTTGGCGAGGTAGAATGGGTCGATTAAAGCAAACAGCACAGAGGAAAGCTGTTTTCCAGTGTTTGCAAGGCTTGAAATCAAATACAAATACAGTCATTATAGACTAAGTCCAATCTTGCAAAGGCAAAAATGTCTGAATTTGCTTCTTTCAGGGTGAAACCTATAAAACTACATGGTCTGTCATTACAAAGTTCTTTGTTGTATCATTATGTATGTATCCCACAGTAGTTGCATTGGACAATGGTTAATGTTGGTTGTCCTTTTAGGAACAAAACTCCCTCAAACAGAGTTTGTCCAGAATCCTGCTGAGGTGGATACTGCCCTTGCTCTTCTTCTGGGGGACAAGGGCAGAAGTCCCAGAGGAGCAGTGATGCCAACTCATTTTGCATTTTACCAGCTATTCGAGTTGCATCAATATTGCTTGTCAATGCTGTCACTCATAAAACACGTTCTCCTCTTAACGAGTGCTGTAGCATCTTAGCAGATTTCTAAGCTCTATTTTTGATGATGTCAGGTTCAAAGGGAGGTCTAAGCTGCATGAAGACAGAGATGCCTATAAATGGCATCTATTTCTCTGTGGCTGCATATACCTTCCCATATAAACGTCAAATAAGTCTTCTTATGATAAAGTTTTTTTGCAACTTTTTTTTCCACACTTCTTCATACATCTTGAAGCCACATCTTTATCTAACACTGAGAACTTTAGAGTGATAGGAAAAAAAATCAAGAAAAGAAAAAGGGAGAGCTTGAAACTAAGGAGAAGAGGTTTCTGAACTGCTGGAAACAAATTGGTCAGAAGAGAAAGAGCAGCAAGCTCTCAGTAGGGTTAAAGTGAGGGAGAAAGAAAGGCGGGCTGGGGAGAACACCAATTCTGATAAGCCAAGTTGTTGGGTTTTTTTCTGAGGAGGTGCTGTTCTTTACTTTAGACTAAGCCCAGCTTGTCTTTAATGACCTAATTAGTCTTCCTAGCAGTTGCAGCACTCCAGCCCAGCCCTGAGTCTATGTTGACTGCAGTTTGCTGCTCACTCTCTGGGCTTGTTTGCTGCAGGCCCAGGCTTTACATTTTGTTGTGATGTGCTGATGAGCCCTTTGACCTTCCTGCTCTCATCACAGATGCTCAGACAGCAGCTGATCTGCACGAAAGAGAGCTGAGAGATGTAGGGAGCTGCAATAGAATGTGCTGGGACACTCCCTAAGGTGCTGGGTGAATGGAGCCCTGCAGGGTGCAGGTATTTACCACAGTGGGGCTGAGTCACCAACAGAGGCTTCTGAAATCCATAGTTTTAACCTGAAGAGCAGAGTATACAGAAAGGAAATTACAAGTCTTAATGAATGGCTGCTTTGAGTACGGATTATACATTGGTAGCAATATGCCACTGTTTATAGCACATCATTAGCCTGCAAGAGCTGCAGTGTTTGAACTTTTTGTGTTTGTTTCAAAAGTGCCACGATACAACATTTTAGTAACCACTGGTTGTTACAAATCCCTTCATGAATGCATTATGGAAAACTGGGGCAGAGTTCTTCACTAGCTAGCCAAGTGCATGCCTGCTGGGGCTTTGTACTAGAAAACAGTGAATAATGTTTTTAAAGCCAAAGTACAGTAGAAACCCATTTTACACACATAAGCATGTTGCACAAGACTAATACTCATTGAAGTTCCCTGCTGCTGTGTGAAATTCATGCCAGTTTGCAATGCAGAACTTATTTTTCAGGTGTTTCTTTAAGTGGGTTCATTATATCTTTTCATCTGTTAGCGTCCTCAAAATAACTTACCTCTGTAAGTCAATTATTTTATTGAGTGTTCATGTAAAAAGGTCTCACTGTACTTATCTCTATGATCTGGTGCACAGAAAGTGCCTCTAAGGAGGGGCAGCACGTGTTTAATTCTGATCTGCTTTATTTATTGGGATTACTGCAGGCAGAAAATCTCCGTGTTTGACATCCTCTGACACCCTACGTGTCTATTAGCTGCACCATCTTTAGCAACACATCACTCACGTGGGGACCACTCTAAAGGGATTAAGATCTTTGCTTTTTTAGCACAGCGAAACCAATGAGACCTGATGGGTTTGATGGGGCATCCCTGGAGTTGAGAGCCAATCCATCTACCAAGTCCTGACACTTCTATGGAAACATGATGGATAAGCTTGTGCCTCTACCTTTTGCTTCATTAAGGAGACAGGAGGTATTAATGACAGCAATTATGTATTCTCAGTTAATTTAATGCATGACAATCTAAGAGACCATAAGTAATTATATTATCTGAGGAGTTTGTTAATTTTACTCGGTACTTAAGGATGTAAGGTACCGTGTAGAAAACTGATCAAATGATAAGCAATGGAATGCCCTATTGTTAAACAGCAGCTCAGTGAAAACCCTTCAAAAAAGCAGTTGACAGAGTTATTTGTTTGGCTATTTGGGAACAAGGAGAAAAAACATGTAGACAGCTGAAAGATAGAAAAAAGCAAGGAATTTGGTGCTTTGTGGTTTTTACATTCTTGGGCCAATCTAAAATTGAGTTGAGTGCAGATGCCTTGCTAGAAACACTCACAGAGGATGTTGTTGCAATTCCTTTTCACCACTCCATGTGGTTTTTTTTCCTGCTGTCCAGCTAAGAAGAGAAAGTAAATAGCAACATATTTTAAGAGAAAGGAGCATATAAATGAGAGCTCAGACATTGTCTTGTGGAAAAGTAAAGGCAGCAAAGCAAAAGGAATTGAAAAGTAGGAGGAAGAAAGAAGAGTAAGGGAAAAGGATTCATATTTAACAAAGGAAGGGGGAGCAAAACTAAGAAGTTTGGAAAAAAGTAACCCCAGAACAGCCTAGCTATCAATATTTAAACGGCTTGCCAAATTGTTTTATCATCTCATGTGTGAATCTTACAAATAGTTACCTATTTGCATTACACATAACTATTCCCTCTCTTTATAGGAAACAATGACTGAAAACCCTGAGGACTGATGCAGATTTCATATTTTAAGCCTATTCTTGGCACTAATAAATAAACAAGCTAAATGATTAAAGAAGTGAGTGTAGACAAACAACTACAGTTGGGGCTACAGGTGGAGGAGGAGTTGCCCATCACTCCATTATCTTTGAAATCATAACATGGAATTTAGCTCTTTCTCCCCCCTCTCCCCCTTTTTTTAACCACATCTCCATAGCCACAGTGATAAGTGAACAGCAAGAAACCTATAAAGAAATTTGTGCTGCCCAGCTAGAATGGGCAGTTAGCATCAGTAATGTATAGTAGAAATTATCTTCTTTGTTGAAGTGTAAGTTGAATGAACACAATTTAAGGCAAAAAGCTCCAAGAGAAATGTAACCAAAACCAGTATAAGTTTTCCAACCACTGGAGCAGCATTCTTGTGTCAGATTCTGGAGCACCACTCCATTAGCTGCAGAAAAGAAAAGAAGTCACTCCAGTTTTGAGATGGAGCAGATATTTTAGAGAGCGTGGGAGCCTAAGTCAGCTGGACTTGCTTATCCATGAGATGTCTCTGGAACCTGATCCATCCTTTTGGGTGTCCTAAACATTTATCTGTGTTTTTAACCAAACTGAAACCATCCCACCTTGCTGAAGTCACCATCATATTAAAATAGTACAGCAAAGAATGCTATGTTTTATTTCTTTAAAGAAAATTACTTGAATATAAAAAGTTGTATTGTCATTGGTAATTAGATCTGGAGCTGCAAATTGCATTTCAACAACAATATATTCCAAGTCAGTGAATGATACCAGTAAGCAATTCAGCATAATCAAACCTCCAGACGTAACACCTCGACCACATCTTCAAGAATCACGGGAAAAATGGTTGTCTGTCATCTAGACAACCCTTTGCTACTTTGAAATTTTTATTTCAGCTGCTGGAGGTTGCTCCTGCTAGCCAGAATTTACTGTATGTGTGTTGACTGGTCTACAGGGGGGTATTCTTTTAAAGAAGGAAGTTACAAATGAAAAGATGAAATGCATGTACACTATTCTGAAATAATATTTTAAATTTTATGTGAACAGGTTTAGTTGTGCTTGTTAATTTGGTTTAATAAAATAATATTTTAGGGTTTTTGGGGTTTTTTCCTAGGAAAACACCACTTTTCACATTTCCCTAATGAGTTCTGGATCAGTTAAGATCACTTTTTAAGTCAAACTTCTGAGTTTGCAAAATTCTTATTATTTTCTCAATGCAGGTGTCATGGATAGATGAATGTCACATTTTACAGTTAAAGATGTGGAACTTTGCTTCTGACACTACAATAACTGCTTTACAATTTTGATGATTGCAGGAAATGAGGAGTAACTGGAAAAAAAAACCAACAAAAAACAACCAACAAACAATTTGGGGATAAGGAGGAAGAGGAGAGATTTAGAAATAGACACATTGTTTGGTTGCCAGGCTAGGGCTACATGGAAAATTTGGGGTTTAAATGAAAAATTTGGATCCCAGAAGAAGGTGCAACACAGCCCCTGAGACATTTCAATTCTGAATTAATTGGAAAGCTGCATGAGTTCATTCAGGGGCACACAGTATAGTTCACCACTGTTTAAATTCCATGTTATGGAAGTGCAGTAAGACACTTAAGTAGAAAAGCAGAGGCAAATGCCAATAACTTTTGCAAACCCCCACATTTTTGCTCCTGACCATAAGTAGATACGCAGGACTCCCCTTCCATGCCCCTTGCTACAGGCAGATTTGAGTCAGGATTGCACAGAAAACTGGTTGTTGATTAACCCATCTGACCCATCACCTAAGAGACTTGTGATATAAAATATGACTTGAGCTTTTCAAACAAATAACTGTAATTTCCATTTAATTGATTTTTGACCTTGCACTGCAATTATTCAATGTTAATTTATCTCAGGATAGAAGAACAGCAATTGCATGTAAACTGAAGGATGCTGTAAAAAATTATGTGCATAGGAGAAAGACTTCAGTTATTAAGTTCGCTTACATTTGCACAGTAGACAGATGAATAATGTTGCCTTTTTCTACAATATAATTACCAGAATCAACTAAATTCACAAGGAATACTTGGAGAAATACATGGAAGTTGGTGCAGCACAAACTATAAAAATCCTCATTTGAAAGCAATTCTATTTCTCAGGGTTGAGGACTGTTTTTTATTATTTATTACAAGACCTAGTAACGTGCTTGGAATTTTACAGAGCAATAAGCAGTAACAGGTCTTGGCCCTAAGCAGAATAGAACCCAAGAGAATGAAGAAAACAATAATGCATGGGAGGCCAAATTTTGTTTTTCACCCAAAACTACAAGAACAAGGTAGTTTAAATTCTATCCTTGATATCCAACCCCTGATTTTGGGAAAAAACTTTCTGCTGACCATTCATCATCATCAGAATTGTCTTACTGATCTGAATATGTCCCTATTATGCTGATTATGAAGTATATTAATTTCAACTTCTACCACTGTTTTTGCTATCCAGGGCGTAACAGTCTATACTGCAGTGCTACATAGGAAAGATATTTTTTTGCTGTTGAACCCAAACTATTGTAAAATGCAGAGAGGTACCATTTTCTTAATTAGGGTATAGAGGGACTTTAGCTTCTGCAGAATAAATAGGAGAAGGAAGAGGAGGAGATGGACAGTGACATTCTTGAGTTTCTGTTCCTCCAAGTGCAGAAGAGTAATCAGTGCTCCTTAAGAGGATTATCCACCTATTGAACAAGGTGTTAGCCACTCCTCTAGACTGTGGGCCACCCTAACTTTATGTCACATGTGATGTGTTAGGTCACACTACAGGAATGTCTTTTTTAAAAACATTTCTTCAATGGAAGAACTTGGAAAAAAACAGGAAGCTTCATTGCAAAAAGGCGAAAAAAGTGCTGAATTCAACTACATCAATCATGGTCCCGGTTGAACAAAACATTTTAAATTAACTGATAAAGGATTCAGTGATGTCCTTGAAATCAGCTGTCGGTCACAAGCCCATAATCTCTTTGCAGTAGGATTGAATTTGGGGAATGGAAATTACAGGTGTAGCTCGGAACTGACCTTGATGCTCAGGCACTGCCAAATCCCAGTTTTAGATTTACTGCCACGACGACAGCCCTCATAGTGTGTGTGCTGGTGAGGAGAAGGGCTGTGTGCAAGGCCTTTCATTTGGCCTTCCCCTTCCAGCTCTTCTCCGGGAATTAGCTGCACAAAAGCTTCCCACACCTCATATTACCACTGCAAGTGGTGGCAGCATGTAACAAGAGCTCTTCTAATTTGCTTCCTATAAGTAATGAGGAGGCCGGGGTGAATTTTACCCACAGTGGCCAATAACATAGAGTTTAACTGCAGCATCTCTGCCTGCATATTGGATCTGATTCCCTGATCTTGTGCTCAGAACTCCACTGTTAAAGTGCCTTGGTATGGGGTTAGAAAGTTCCCGACACTGGATTAAGCAGGAATTTTCCCAGTAAGGACAGCAAGGGAAGGCAGGAACATCCAAGGGAGTTGAAGTGGAAACATGAGCTTGTGAGAGCTATTAATGCCACCTGCAGCAGCCTGCCTGAAAGAAGCTTTCCATAAGTGGTCCATAAACATGACAATGGTTGAACCCTTGACATGTACAGCTCCCTCCATGTCTATATCCAAGGAGATAAGTATGGGAGGTTTGTGTTTGTGCTAAGGGAACTGCTTCAAGGAAATTAAATCTGAGGGTGAAGCAAACTTGGAGAATGTAGATAACATCTCATTGGAAATGCTGTTTTCTGTAGAATAAGAAATTCCAACAAAACCAGGCATAAATACAGTTCAGGCATTCAGAGCACAATTCCTGAAAGAAGAGGGACTGGAGAACAAAGCTGGGTTGCAGTATCTCATAACTTGTGCAACTTTCTGAAGAATCAGCTCATCTGTCTCTTCAAGTATTTAAAAAATGCATCCTGCTTACAATGATGTATAGAGCAGAAATAAAAGGTCTCTACAGAATTTTTTTTTTAGCACAGAGAAATATATAAGGTGCTAAATATTTCAGGCCAAGTCAGGAAGATCAATGAATGGATTTATAACAAACATCCATCTAGGAAATCATTCATCAGTGATACATGGGGATGTAATTGCCACTAAGTAGGACAGCTAGCTCAAAACCAGGACATGCAGTGGACAAAATTAAGTCACAGAATATCAGTCGTGGGTGTAGAAGAGAAATGAAGGTTGCCAAGAGATGGCAAATGGATGTGATCACAGCATTTACCTGGACAAGATATATGAGCAAAGTACAAGGCAGAGAAAAATGGCAGTAGCTCTCCTACTCCATCAGTTGCCTTGTATCAGCAGCTGCTGCCATTAATATGTTGCTATCTATGCTATCCGTAATCAAAGTTTTATATTTCCAGTTGATCTGCAATATCAGGCAGAACTTCTGTGTAAAAAAGAAATGTGCTCTCATTAACACCATTGAGAATACTTTGTGGCAGAGTTTTGCAAAGAGAATTGCTGCTGGACTTCTAGCGTAGCTGCTATTGCTGTAGCATGGCAGGGAACTAATGAATTAATTCCTGTTTTGAAATATTCTCCATGGGATCATTTATAAAACACAGGCCTTGTTTGCACGAGGAAATAGGTAACAGTCCTCTGCCTTGAATCTCTACATGCTTCACAAAACTACACGTACACTGCTCTCTCTGTGCTGTTTTCACTTGGTGAATAATCATACCCTGCTGCTAGAAGCCCATGTATGATTGCTTCGAAATTTACAGAGAGAGAAAAGGAGAGAAAGAAGTGGCAACTTGATGGAATGACAAAGGGGCTTCAGTGGCTCAGAAAGTGTCAGTTTGTTCCCAGTCATGTCAGCTGATCAAATCATCTGTTTTATCTCTGTGGGCAAAGCTTGGCTGTCATGTCTAAATATGAGGAATAAAGAAGGAAACCCAGAGTTCTCATTTGGACACTATTAATTATGTGTGTGTATATGCACATATTATGCATTTTATCCCATCCTCAGAAGTGCAACCCATCTGTCCCAGTTGTACTGGCTGGGAAGGGAGTGCAGATCTAGGTACAGCCACCAGAGTACAAATCCTGCAGTCTCATTAACATGCTCAAGTTAACATGCTCAAGCACAGGAGGCATCCACATAACTGGATTCCTTTGTTTGTTCCCTTCAAAGAGATTAAAAAAAAAAAAAGCAACCTGCAGTTAAGGAACACCTGAGGAATATAAGTGTAAAAGAGAGTCTGGTGAAGCAACTCTATGAATGTGTTCTCCTGAGCCATTGCTGCTGTTCAGGGCTAGAAGAAATGACTGAGTGCAAGTGAACAGGTAGGAAACATGACTGTGAGTAGAGTCTGGAGGTAAGCATGCCTGGCTGCCCACCTGAACGTGATGTGAGATGACTGAGTGACTGATTCAGTATGGTTGAGCATGAATAAAAGAGCATACTGATTTAATATGACTGCAAGGATAAAAGATCATGTGTGTGAATGATTATCTCACTGACTGTACAAGTAGAAGATGAGGTGAAACGACAGGAGCAAATGAAGGAAAATGGGAACATCTGAAATTCAGAAAACACTGACAAAATGAGTAGCAGATGGTCCATTGCTGATAATCAATGGAAAATCCATTTTGACAATTGACTTATTTGTAGGATGGAAGTGTAAAGCTGAGTGCATGAATTTTCCAGGCTCTGCTTATCCCCAAGATCCAACAAGTTAAATTGGGACATGTGGAGAAATTGTAAAGAGTTTTCTTAATATTCACTTATCTTTGAGAGGACCTTCTTAAATAGATGCTCTCCTGACTTCTCTAAAATGACTTTTTAAGCACTCATGCTGGACATAGGCAAAGGGCCAAGCCTTGCAGACATCTTTGCAGAATGTCTGGTTAGTATAACAGGAACAGGAACTCCCTTTTTGAAAGGGAGTGGGGATAGGACACTTCTTTCTGCTTGGGATCTTCTAGATTTATAAGCTTATTAATTCATTAATATTGTTTTTTGATTTATTTAGGTAATTCTTTTTTGCTCCTTTTTGGACAGTCTCCTGTGCATGTGGGTGGAGGACATTAAATATGGTTATAAAATATCACTTCATGCGTTTTCATCAACAATTTTGTACTCTGTTGCATGAGAAGAATTCCAGTGTCACAGACATCTTCTATGAAAACTCCTTTCCTTAGGATTTTTCCTCCTGAGAAACTGAGAGGCCTCGGGAACAAATTGTAAACAATGGTTATCTGCTGCAGTGGAATGCAACAGGTGGATCTGTGATTGGCCCATCTTGGATGTCTGTAATTAATGGCCAATCACAGCCAGCTGGCTCAGACAGAGAGCTGAGCCACAAACCTTTGTTATCATTCCTTCCTATTCTATTCTTAGCTAGCCTTCTGATGAAACCTTTTCTTCTATTCTTTTAGTATAGTTTTAATGTAATATATATATCATAAAATAATAAATCAAGCCTTCTGAAACATGGAGTCTGATCCTCGTCTCTTCCCCAATCCAAAAACCCCTGTGAACACTGTCACATTCCAGCACAAGGCATAGCAGTGCCAAATAAAATCCTCTAACAGAGCTGTCTACCTGAGTAAAGAGCAAAGTATGGTTCACAAGATGACTTGTCCACCCAGCAGATTTGACAAGACCAGAAAGGCTGAAGTACCACAACTCTCAGCATGCACTTTGAGTGAAAGCACATTCGTGCTCTGTGTGCGAATCTAATGGCACAATTACCTTTAGACTGATCTATCCTCCCTCCAGAGGTTTTACAGCATTACAACTTCAACAAAAACATGCAACATATGTGCACGTGTGTGTCTGTCTTTCCACCTCACTATAAAAACCAGGATCAGTAAGAAAATAACTGAGATATTCCTGCTCTTTGCTATTTGTAGCACTCTTAAACAGATGTTGTTTGAAAATTCTTTAACCTGCAAGGTTAAAGGTGCTTTAGGATTTAGGTACTTTTCTTCCAAATTTAAAACTTTTTAATATTTATTTTAATCCAGTTTTGTCTTGCAGCAGCAGCTTTCAACATTGTGCAAAATATGAACTGCTTCGGGGTATTAAACGCTATACAATCTTCTCAGGTCTGAAAGACCAAAAATCAAGTTTTCTTATTGGGCTTACATTTAAATTCCATTAGCATATTTGGAAGTCAGAGAAGTATAGATATTCATATGTTTACAGGAAACCATCTACTTATTTTCCAATGCCAGCTGAAAGGGGAATGGGAGGAGGCTACAAAGATAATTTGCTTTGCATTTCAGATGGTTGCTTTGCTGAAGACCTAAATGGATGGAAGAAAATCCTGCCTGACACAAGACAATGGCATGTTCTCAAAATGAAAAATAGCAAGAGCACTAGAAGTTACATACACAAAACCTTCTGTTCCTGTCATAGATTGATAATCATGCCATCTTGGGTGGGAAGCTTATTCTTATCTCTGAGGTATAAGCAGCGTCTTTCTACTGATGAAGTGATTATGAAATTTGAAAAGATAAGCAATCATAAAGTTAAAATTATAATACTGTTTCTGATATTAGACAAGAGGTAGTTACTCTCTGAGTATCTTTGTGGACCTGTTACAAAAGTTAGAAATAGCAATAAGAAAAATGGCACAGGAATACATTGACTTTGTATCACTTTTTTCCCTTTTGCTAACTTTCACATAATGCAGCAGCATAAACTAATAATATAAAAAGACCTAATCCTCTTGTCTTCAGACTGTAGCAAAGATGGAAGTGTGTATTCCCAGTATATTTGTGCAACATCGTAAATGTTCCTGTGGTGGGGCCCCACCCTTCTTCAGAGAAGGCATCCATAGAGAGTGATGCCTTGTCTCTTTAGCAGGCCAAGGACTAAAATCCACACATTTGTTACAGGTCTGTTTGCTCCTGCGAGCTGCAGATCTTCACTAAACAGCATTTAGGTTGCACAAGTTTCCGCTGTATCTGGGTCTGGAAAAAGACACAGCTTTTGGGGGTCATATACAGAAGCACATGTATGCAGCATAATGCATACATGTGTCTCTGTCCCTCTTCCTTTTCAAGTCAAGAGCATTTTATTTGTATTTTAATTATTGCCCCTCCTCACAAAATTACAGAAAGAGCATTTTCTCACCTCCATGCAAAGGGCATTTTCCAAAAAAAATTCCAACCAGGCATTTGTTTCTGACCAAGCCTCTGAGAAACTTGGGCATAGTCCTGGACCATTGCATACTTAATTTCAGGAGAAGTTTAAATGAGCTGGGCTGCAAAGCTCTGAGTTAAACTTGTGTTGGGTCCATCCTAAGGGCTGAGCAACCCACAAGTAAATGTCTCACTGGCTGCTGCAAACAGAGTTGTCTGGTCCCAGTGAGAGCCATGGAATTGCGCTCCAGTCCAGGAGGAACAATCATTCACCACCTCATCAGACTCTGGAGACATTTACCTCAGGGTCGTCAGGCCAGCCTCATTTCATCCTCAGCATCCTGGTCACCTTTTTCTGAGCCCAGACACTGAGGAGCAATCTCCAAAGTTCCCTTTCTAAAACTGTATAAAGCATTTTGGTTTAACTATAGTGCTTCACCTGCCTTCTGAGAAACACATCTCTGCTCCACCACAACCCCAAAAAATGAAGTTAAAGGGTACCTTAACCATCATCCACTTTAAAAAGCTTGCAGAGGCCCCTAAGAGCTACTCAAAAAAAGAATCTAGGAAGTCACTTAGACAAGATAAAGAATATCAATTGATTTATCCTTGTCACTAAAAGTAATTTTTTAATTATTCTGCACTGTGGGGCAGGTAGAGGTGTTCCTCCTCCACTCTTACCACTTCTGTCCCTTCAGTGAGCATGTTGCATTTGCAGCAATCCCAGACTAATCCCATGCTGGTAGGGACACAGAGATGGATTGCGATGGGGCCGAGGGGTGAGAGTGGTAAAGAAGAATAAAAATGTTTTCATTCATAATTATGTCATTGGGCCCAGTTTGAAAACTTACATCAACTCCATTATTGACAAGGACTGCTTTAGGAATAGAAATATTTCATTGTCACATTTGTGGGTCAGTGAAGGAGACAGAAATACAGGAGCAATAAAATGCAAGGGGACTTGTGATTTCATGATTAGGTTTTATATTATGATTGCAGTAAGTTGCTCTTTAATGGCCAGATTTTCCTTCCATTTAAGACAATGGGTCTTTTCTGCTGATTTCAGTATTATAGATTTTCAACTTGTCTTCACTTATTTGATGATTTTAGATCTTATATAATGTCTGTCAATTGGTGTTTCAGCAAGTCTTTGGTGATCCATCAAAAAGACCAATAGGCTTTTACCATCTTGTCAGCTATTTTATTACCTTCCTTTATTTAAAAATATCCAAGTTCACAAATAATAATTTTTTCTCTCTCTCTCTGTTGACAGTGAGAACATTCATAACAAATTCAAAATAAAACCTGCCACTGTGTAGCTCTGTTAAATCTCAGTCTGGGGAGAAAGCAATTATGTCACCTTACCCAGGACATTTCCCTTTGTCTCTTGTTCTCCTTGGTGATCTTACAGGGAAAATAATTTACGAAACATTAGGAGTCAAAACAAGCCCTCAAAGATGCAAAGGAGGACAGGGACTAGCAATTAGACAGCACATTATGTGAGTGTAACTAATCACAGAGGTAGCTTTCCTTCACCAGCAACAGGACATGACCAGAATTGTTGAGACCGTGAGTCCAACACCTTAAATCCTGACAACATCTGTTCTGACTAGCAGTACCAGCATTGTGGATAGTCACTGGCCTGCCTGATGCTGTTAGTTTAAGAGAAAGCAGATTTTTCATCTTACCACTACAGTGTGTGCTGTCTTTTCTTTGGATGTTAGCAACAGCTGCAAAGAGGCCATGAAATCAGCTTTGGGATGTCCTTGTATTTGAAAACGACAGCTTCAGAAAGTACTCCAACATTTCAGGTTGAGTTTTGTAAAAGCAGATAATTATAAATTATGTTGAAAGAGCATTCAGTTTCCTCTCTGATGTGACTTAACAATGCTTTGTCAAAAATGGGACTTTCTGAAGGCTTCTCATTGTCTGTGACAATCCTGTCACAGAGATGTCACTTACTGTTATTTTCCTGAAAAAGCATACTTGTTTGTTTGTTAATAGCTATTTCTGGACTGCAAAGTTAGGAGGGGACATAGATTGTTGGCCATGTCCAGGCTGAAACCTGCCTGAGCCTAGCGCTGATGAGGTTTAGAAGAAAAAGTGCAGAACTGAAGAACTCAGTTTGATATCTTTTTTCGGCCATTTTAATTAATGATATCAAATAACTCACTGAAACTCTTTGTTCTTTTCCATACTGAGACAATACAAGTTTTAGTTTGGGCTAATTAACATATATGAATAATACAATATTTTAAAAAAAACCCTTTAGCCAATAGTTTGTCTCAAAAAGAGGTTGCCTAGAGAAGCTGTGGATGCCCCATCCCTGGCAGTGTTCAAGGCCAGGCTTGATGGGGCTTTGAGCAACCTGGTCTAGTGGGAGGTGTGCCTGCCCATGGCTGGAAGGTTGGAAAAATATGATTTTTAAGGTCTCTTGCAACTGAAACCATTCT
This sequence comes from Camarhynchus parvulus, assembly GCF_901933205.1. NCBI lineage: Eukaryota > Metazoa > Chordata > Aves > Passeriformes > Thraupidae > Camarhynchus > Camarhynchus parvulus. The sequence goes on along the minus strand of NC_044574.1, from coordinate 58,447,215 downwards.
GTGGTTCTGTAATTGCCCAATTCATTGGTTAAGCAAAACACAGTAGAGGTTGCAGGACTAGAACATATAAAATCACACACTGGCTAGCCTAGACTTTTAGCTGAGAGAAGTTGCAGCAAAGACATATTTCTCCCAGCTGCCCTAGAGACCTTCTGGGGCTTTTGCTGGAAGCTGTCATGGGACAGACTCTGCATAGATTTCCCCAGGTAAAACCAGTCTGAAATAAAACCAGTCTGAAGTGAAAACAGTAGCAGTCTGGAAAAACTGTGGGCATCACATCTAGGAGGCCTGGCATGTAGGTGAATGAGGGCTTTCTCAAATTTTTGGAAGCTTAGAACCATAATTTGAGCTGAACTGTATGATTTGAGTATTAATAAATACTTTTTAGTGTCATTTTTTAAGTAGGTTATTGAAACTTTTCTCCACACCTTCTGGGTCTGGCAGAATAGTCACTTAGATAAGATGGATGATACCTGTAGCTGCACTTCACTTGGGGAATAATTACTAACATTCAGCTTCTGAAGTAACATTCAGAAACTGAAGTCACCACTTCCAGCCCTGCCAAAAGCCAGGGGCTAGGCAGGGAATCTGGAGAAACTGCCTCCCAGGGAAAACACTGCTGGTGAGCAGGAAACTTCATCAAAGGGAAACATCTCCCTTGGGAACATCTGCAGACTGCAGCTCTCTGGGCTTCTCAGGGCAACCTTCAACCATTTGTGTGGTGCGGGGAGATCCCACTAGTGATGCAAGATTTATTCAGTAATTTTTCTAGTTACTATAAATGTCTTCCTCAGCAAAGGGGGAGAGCCCTGTGTCCACTCCCTTCACACTCCTGTAATGTACTCCTGTTGGGGTTTGATGTACACCCAAGCATGACTTCTAGTGGAAGGGGTCCCTGCCCCTGGCAGGGGGTCAGAGCTAGATGGTCTTTAATGTTCCTTCCAATCCAACCCAACCCACTCTATCATTCTGTGACCCTCAGCCTGGCCATCACATTGCCCCCAGTGTCACCTGGGCTGGGACCTGTCACTCTTCACTGGGAAAAAAATCCCAAACTGCTCTGGAGGGCAGACAGCCTCTTATGCAACAGGCACTGTGATAAAGCCTAATGCCAAGTGACACTGCTCTGCCAAGGTTAAAGTGATTCATGGGACTCTGTTAAGATGTGGCTCCAATGTCTTTTCAATCCACAATGTTTTTAAAATAAAACAAAACCATGGAACTTTTCATCTACTGCCAGTGAGTGTTACTTGATAGGCACATGTATCCTCTGTGCTTGTCTCAACCACAATAGCTTATCTTAAATAGAAGAGTCATAAAAATGATTTCTGAACATAACAATAATCTGAAACTGGGATGCATTTTGGGAAGGAAACACTCTATTTATCTCAGGTCTATGAAATATACAGCAGACCATGCAGTTAGAGGCAATGATGAGCCAAAACAGGACTGGGTCCTGCTCTGAAGAAACTCGACTCTGGTCAGCTGTTGTGCGGCTCTGAGGCTGGAAGCAGCTTCACAATCTGTATTGGGCAATTCTAAGTGTAAAACTAGAAGTAAATAATACATAGCATCTCTCCCTGGGGATGTGTGCTACGTAAAGGTAGCAATACTTCCAGCTGAGAAAGCCATTCCCAGTGCACCTCTTTAAAGGAAAGAAACTAGCACTTAACACAAATACTGTAGCAGCACAAACACCCCATCCTGCTTAATCTTAGCAAGGCTTCTTTTTCCTGTTTTAAATTCAGAGCTTCAGTTCCCTTGATCCAGGAGGTTAAATACTTCAAATCACATCAGTGCCCTAAGATTGTGAAGGGCCAGCTCAATGATGATGACTGCAAGTCGAAACATTAAGAATGCAAATTATCAGCCAAGTGACAACTGTTAAGCTGTATTAAAAAGTATGTTGCTTCTGCTTAACAGACACAGAGATAGAAATGATGCTACTGTGAAATTTGCAGGGGTAACACAGTTCAAAGTACAGAGAAAGCATTTGTTCTCTTGTCTGTTCAATTGCTGTTTTGAAAACAAGCAACAGTATCACCTCAAGAAATCTGCAGCTGAGATCTGTCACCAGGCAATGTCCTTACTAATAAATACAGGATGTTGGATAATAGCAATAAAAGCTAATAAAATAGGCTTTTGTATTATAACAAATTCATCTTATTAGACCAGTTTAATACTTTCTGAGTTATAGGTGGCACTAGATGTCACTTAAAGTCAAAAGCCTCTGGCTGATGACTGCTTGTTAATACCACATAAATTACAAAAGCTGATAGTGCCTGTCCAAATAGGATATCAATATCCCATTGATTTCATCTTTTCCTTCTATGAGAACACAATCCTAAACTGTATAGAAATTAATTTGCTTTAAATGTGCATGTGAGATTTCTTTGCAAATTCAACAGGCAGCATGCGAGGCAGAGAACTTTGCACATGTCCCTTTGCTTGTTTCTCAGTGGTGCACATTCTGCTTTTAAACCTCCAGCCACAAATGTGGAAAACCTACAGTGGCCTCAAATTCAAGGAAAATGTACCAGCAAAAATATGTGCACTTCCTCCTCCTGTCTCTGCAATTTATTGCTGCTGGAGGTCAGAGAGTTAAATACTATCTCTAGGGTTTGTTTTTTTAAATAGCTGGATGATTTTATGACAGTGCTCAGATCCTACTCTGGCATGGCGCAGTTTACAGAGTGAATTATATTTTGGCTGTCTCATGGCATTTCACCTTTGACTCCATTAAAAACAGGATCAAACTTCATCTTCTTCTAAGTAATGAGGGTAATATTGTGGCTTCACCAGTGTCCATCCTGAAGGTGAAGCATCTCTTAACCAACCTGCCATGGTAAATCCCACATCCCTACTCCATAAGTGTGCTTTTGTAGCAGTGCAAAAGCTGATGAAGGCTCTGGTGTCAGCCAGAAACTGAAACCAGTGATGTTAGTCTTTCAGGCCTGGAAGTATCTCATTTGATACTCAGTTATGATAGACATTATAACTGTGGGCAGTTTGCAATCAGAAACCCAACGAAATATAAATAGAGTAACACTAGCTAAGTTCATGGAAAATTGATTTGTAATGCACAGATCTGGGTACTCATCTTGCAGCAAGGAAATCAGACACAGCAGCACTGAGCTAACCAGAAAGGTTTAGCTAATGCCTCGGACTTTAAAAGTTGTTTCTGAAAATCATAAGAGAATGCTTTGCACTCTGGTACCAAAAGTAGTCATACACAGCTACTCTGCATACTGCAATGCTATATACATGGCAACTTACACTCGAGCCTGCTTTCCTAATAAGATGATTGTTCTGCAAATTATTCTCAAATGCATGAGCCAACTTGTGACATTTGAATGTTTTCTCTCTGGCTACCATCACTGCTGCTTGTAAGTGGCCTTCCAGACAGAAATGGCTCAGAGATATGGTGCAGTCCATAAGTGCATTAATTTTTGAGACACCTCCTTTGGAATTGGTCCATACAGAACTGCCATTATCCAAAAAATATCCTTACTTTCTTGGCCCTTTTTATTTTGTAGACATTTTTCCTTTGACATTTTGAACACCAGGTTCTGTGTGGTAAAGCACAATATAGCTCTTTTGGACAAACATCTGGAATTCATCTGTGTAAAGAGTGAGCTTAGACTTGTAGAAGATAGTGTTTGTAAAATGATTACCCTTCTTCTTGATTTAATAAAGTTTTATAGAGCTCCAAATTCAAGTTAATACAGCTCTGAAATAACCATTTGTATTTATCACATGAAGTAACAGCTAATCACAATCTATTGTATTTGCTGCTTCACAAAGGAGGTAAATATCATTATCACTTATTTATGAAAGGCACAACTGGCGGACAGAGAAGTAAGAGCAACCACCTTCCAAATTTTTCATGAAGCTTACATAAACTTCCCAAACCAGATCACACAAAAATAGCAGCTAAGCCCTGACATCCAACACAGCCCAACCAGAGGATGGTGGATAACTGTATCATGCAACCATCTCAAATATCTGAAGTTGTTATTGAAGTATGATATGTGACACGGATTTGCTGTACTGAATTACCACAGAGGAAGCCACCAGAAAGAGAGAGACGATTATAAAAAGTATTTCCCTGTTCTTATCCAGAGCAGGACACTGAGGCAGGCAGGGTATTGTGCTGTGGGAAATGCATCTGCAGCCAACTGTGCCTGCTGAATGCTATGAGAGTGCAGAAGAACAGCTCTAGCCTACAGAGGCTGCAGTGACCCTTTTGGAATTCTAAGTAGCTTGTTTGGGTAATAACAAATGTGTAATTAGAAGTTCCTCTAAGGATTCATCATCTTCCTTCTTAGTGAACTGAAGCTCCACCCAACCCAACAGCTCAAGTGTTTATAGGAATGCACTGTTGCACAATTCCTGACTTTCAGGTGGTTGTGACTTTGACTGTATTTTACACAGCCTTAATTTGGAGGAAGGCTGGTAAGATTAAGGAAAAGTCTTTGCTATCTCTAGCCAATAATTCAGCATGAAAACAATGTAATAGCTGCCTTTCCTGAAACAAAATAATATATACTGGAAAGATATCACCACTGTTTCCTGCAGCAAAAACATTATGATGAGCTTTTCTTACATTTGGTATACAAAAATCCCAATTTAAATACTTCTGTTAAATTTCAGTTGGTTAATACAGAATTCTTTCATATTGCTATGCAGCAATTTCAAATTTTGAGCCTGAACAACTATATTTATCACATCCTCCAGGTATACAGTGTGTGATAAACTGTTTACACTGCCCCAAACAGTTTTGCCAATGTACCATCACCCTGATCAGGAACTTGCTTATTATTCCAGTGTTAGGCTTTTGTTGATGAGAAACAGTAAACTGTGCCAAATTTGTGTAACAGTCTCTCCATCAATAAGAGCACTGTAAGAATTAAAGGTCTGTCATTTTTCAGTTGCAGTAAATAATATAATTCCCAAAGAAAATCAAGGCTGGGTTTCCTTCCCAGGTTGGGTTTCAGCATGGGCACACGCCAGCACCATGGTCTGGCAGGAGAAAGTTGCCAGGTTGACTTTTGAACCTAAATTCCTTCAACGTGGTTATGAATAGAAGTGCAACCCTAGAGTGGAAAAGAAGGCCTTGAAAAACACACATATGAAAGAGTAATTGTTGCTTTTGCTGTGAGGAACATTGGCTTGGAAAAGGCATCCTGCGTCATTGTGTCCAATCCCCTGCTGTCTTAGGCAACCACAACATATAATACTTTTCATAAATTTATCAAGCTCCATCTTAAACCCAGTCAGGCTTCTTGCCTCCAATGAGAAGGCTGTTCCCAAGCCTCACTGTGCTGAGGGTTAGAAATATTCTTCTAATTTCCAGCTTACATTTATTCATGGCCAATTCAGACCCATTTGTTCTTGAGCCAACATTGTTCTGGAGCTTAAATAGCTTCTCTCCCTCTCTTGTGTTTACCACCCCCAATGAACTTAGAGAGAGCAGGCTGTCCCTTTGGCCTCTTGCTGTCATGCTACCCTGTTTGTACATGAGCTGCAGTCCCCCCAGACAATGGGTGAGCTATTGTTTTAAGAAGGTTAGCTGAAAATAAAAGAAGCACACTGCCTTGCTGTCTGGGGTAGGCAAAATCCATCACTGGGATGTCGGGTGATCAGCAGAGCCCTCTGGAGCTAAGAGCATCCCAGGGTAAACAGAAGCATAAAGTCATAATAGACCAGTCATAATAGGGCCAGTTTAGCACATTTGCCCAATTATCCCTCACTACTTCTGAGTCACAAAGAGCAACAACTGTTAACTGCAAAACAGACCTCCTGGTCCAGAGCGACTAGGCAGGGAAAAATTAGCATCAGCAACTGGGCTAAACTGATATTTTTAGCAATGCCAGTGTGCCTGTGGGAGGAGGAAAACGCATCCACGCTTTGAGGCGCAATGGGAGGAACTGGCCTGAGAGCCTGTGGCGTGTCCGAGCCAAACATTTCCTCACAAAGGCTCCTCTGTGCGTGTCTGACTTAGCTCGCTTGCAGCTGTTAACTACCAGGAGGCAGGTTTGGAGATTTTCTTGACAGCCTCCAATTTCAACATTGAAAGACTAACCATATTTCTTAACATATGCCAGAGCAATTTGAAAAAGGTTCTGGCCCCCTCGTGTTTCTAGCTTGTGTGGTTTTTTTCATGATTAGGGTAGGAAACTCCAGACTATCATGACAGAAATGGCATTTTCTCAATGAGAAAAATTCAAATGGTGGCCATGTAAAGGTTGCAGTTTAATTCAAATGTCTCTGTCCGTGTGTTTTTATGTAATCTAGATATCATATCATATCATATCATAAATTTCTATTCTGTTATGTAGTGGCTTTGATAAGAGAGTTAGAAATGGTGGAGTCTTCTGTGCAGGCCTCATAGCTTAAGGACTGATGACCTTATAATGTAATTCTTGCCAGCACGACTACGCTTGCTGTTACATTTATAAGTGAGTAGCTCTCTTTCAGTTTCACTAAAATATCAGTCTTTTAGGCAAAGCACATTGTTCAGGGGACTTTCTGCTTTTCAATATACTCATAAAGGTCAGAAAATTCATCCATATTTTATTTTTCAAAATTATCCATGAGTTAGGTACTGATTCTTACATGCTGCTCTGGGGAAAAAAAGGAGGAAAAAAAGCAAAGCAAAAAAAAAAAGCCTTAGACTCAAAATTTCTAAAGAAACAGAGCCAAATCGGAAAAGAAAAAGGATGGGCCAAACACAGATTCACAAAAATGGCACACATGTATTAAAATGAAGTAAGTTACACTGCAGGATGTTCTAGCTTTAACACTTTTAAGAAAGTATTTTGTCCCCTTACAGAAAGGTTGTTCTTGATTTCATATGCAAAGATGAAGGGCTTCTAGCTTGTCATTTCCTGGAAATCCCTGGCAGCTGATCACACATAACAATACTGGGATGAAAAGGAGAAGTGGGCCCCTGGGGATAACATGGATCCATAACATTGAGCATTAGTCCGGCTGAAGAGTATTTGAAGAGCCTGGTTGGGGTGCACTGTTCTGCAGCACCGTGTCAGCAGTGCCATGGAAAGCCTCCTCCACAGCAGCCACCCTCACCCATGACCAGGGCACCCAGCTCAGCCCCTGTGGGTGGATCTGGAAGAACAGAAGAAATGTTTTCTCAAGCTGGAACTATGACTTGCTCATGTTTTGGAAGAAAATTGGTCCGTGTGCCTCCTCTTTATCGGGATAACTTTTTGGCATAGGCATCATGTGTGCCACAGAGGCTAAGACCAAAAGAAAAGGCCCTGCTCTTGGTATGAGTTCATCAGGAAGGGAAGGATGGACCCAACTCCACTCCCAGCCAGCTCCTGATATTTCCCTATTTTGGTGGGAACAGATTTGCTGTTGCCCTTGACACGCAATCAGACTAAACTTCTGCTCATGTATATCTCAGCAAGACAGATTTGGCAGTGGGAGCCGGTGTTGGGCTTCTCAATAAAATTAAGCAGTCTGGGTGCAATGGATGAGACTATTCCCTTGAATCATCTCACTGTGATTCTGACTTCCTTTTCAGTGGGTTGGAAGAAGGTCAGTGGTTTGTCAGGGTGCCTTGGGCCAGGAAGAACATTAGGAGAAATAGCAGGGATTTATCCACTCTGCTGGAAATTAGTCCCTCAGTGATCAATGCTGATTTGCTGCTTCTCTGGACAGTCTTTCCTGGCTTCATGGATTAGATGCTGGTAGTGTGGGGAATAACAATAAAACCATTCGCTAGCTGCATCTGGTGCAGGGAAAGCTTTCCAAAGATTATTAGTTTAAGCATCCTAGAGAGACATAATAAAAGGGGAATAATTATTATAGTGTGTGTGTTTTAGGATATCCATTACTGCAGTGTCTTGGCATCATTACATAATTTAAAATAATAAAAACAATTATCCTTCAGGATAAAGGAGACTTTGAAGATGCTGAGTTACAGGTCACTGCCTATGCATTGGTTAGGATAGAAGCACCCTGACATGTGGAGCTGAGTAAAATGAAAGCTTCAGAGGTGAATTCTGCACAGCAATAGGAAAGTTGCAAGAGCTGGTTTCAGCCTTAACCACATCAGAGCCTGCCACTGGTGCCACCATGCTGCTGCAGAGCTCACACTCAGCCTGTTTATCTGCAGCTTTGCATTATTCTGTAGTGAAGTAGAGAGGAGCAGAGCTGGGTTTTATCCACAATGGATGCAACTTTCCTGCATAGACAACCCAACAAGCCTGAGCCTGCAGATGCAATTGGACACAAAGTTCAAATAAGAATCCCAAAATTGTTACTACATCTCAAAATCTCAAATTGGAAAATTTCTTCCACAAACCATTTGAATGCTTTAGGATTCAGTATTTTGTGACCCTTGTGGGAGGTCTGAGATAGCAGCAGTGAAGTACAAAAGGAAGCCACCAAGACCTGTGAGGTATCCAACCGTAAGTTATAATTATTTTAATCCATGGTAATTGCTACATGGATATGCATGTGGATGACTTGGGTGTGAACCCAGGGGCTTTTTCCTCTCATACCTTTTCCTTCTGTGCCATTGACTTGCTGTATGACTTGCATTATCCTGTAGGTATTGGAAACTGTAGGAACTCAGAAGTAAGGAAATGCTCTTCCTAAGCCTTAGGCGCAGATTTAGTTGTCTAACTTTGTAAATGTCAGCTTTCACTTACTTGCCTCAGAAAAGACTTGGTAAACCCAGTCAATTCAAGCCAGTAATATGCCTAACAGACACTGCATAAAAAGTGTTACTTACATGCAAAGTATTAGTGATTATGTATTATTTTGTCTATATTAAAACATATCAACACTGAACATATTGTCGTAGCTACTGGAGGACGTGAGAGGGCTACACAGGCGACTTGTCTTTATAAAATAGCATGTGTTTGGCATGAAAGTTAACTGAGGCAAACATTCTGCTTCAGTAGATGTCGCACAACCACCAGTGCGTGGAGATGACCCTCTCCCACACTAACACAGCCTCGAAGGACTGGCACTATGGAAAGGATCCCAGTTTGAAAATGCTGGACCACTTTCATCTCCCTTGCACACTGCAAGCTCCTCTTGAAGTCAGTGGGTGGCTGGTCCTGAAAGGAAAGCTGTGTTGGGAGCTGTGTTTTTCTTAGATAAAAGTTGCATAGAGAACTCACTCTCTCTGTGCTTTCCTCTGCTTTTCCCAAGTATCAACAGCAGCAACTATTTGTATTGGCCACACCATTATTTTAAACAGAAGGGACTGACTTGCATGCAGCCCACACACAATCAGAATCACCATGTAGCATAAAGCTGATGTCACCTCTTGCTGCTACTCACATAATGGATTTTGTTCTCAGTCTGTGCAACAGCACAATTTTTCTTTTACTTTTTTTTTTTTTTTTTTGCTAGGCAAAATCGTTCCAAAAGAAAGAAATTACTGAATCAAAACAGTCTGAAGAACTACCAAAATTCAAATTGAAATGAAAAATACTAAGATGTTCACATAAATGTTCTTCTTAAAAGACTCTATCAGTTTGATGTTAACAATTCATTTTTCTTTTCAGCCTGTGGAACATCCCTCTCCAAGAGCTAAATGTACATAATTCCAGGCTCTTTTGCTTTTTCCCAAAAACAATCACTTTGTCACCAAGACACATATGAGAAATTTATGCCTGTCTCTGCTTGGCATCACTGCCACCTCATGGATTAATGAATTCTGTGTCCTCTAATTCCCCCACATTATGCACCTCTGTTTTGTGTGAGTAGCCAAATGTATCAAGAGTCATTTTAATGAATGTGAGTCATTTCCCTTATTCAGAAGGCAGGGCTGTTATGTTGTAAGCAAGCACACCATTAGCTGTGCTAAAAATAAACAGGCATTACCTGCAGGAAAACCTATATAGTAAAGGTACACACTGCTAAGTACATAGGAAAAAAAAAAAGAAAAAAGACAGAGACATAGCCAGGAATGGTGTTTGTTTGCTGTAGACAAAGGAAACAGAGAATCCAGAGATTCAGAGAGAAACAGAGATTGCATAGAGAATCCAACAGGTCTGAAGGAAGAGTAGGTCCTGAAGATTGCTTTACCATGACATTTAAATTCAAAACACTCAACTCAATGTCATCATACATTTTGTTGATGCTTTACTATGCTTAAGGTAATTTAATTGCTAGTGCTGAAAGAGAACTAAATGGATGGCTTCTTTTAACACCAGTTTTCTTCTGTGTCTTTGTTGGTCTAGAGCAAGTATTTCCTGTGTGGTTTGATGGAGATTTCAAGGTTTGGAGAATCAAATATTTCAAGGTCAGCCCAATGTTGGTTAAACAGAAAGCATGCATGACTTTGCCATGTGGCATTTCTGTTCCATTATTTTCATGACTTTTAGTGTGGTTCAATGGGAAAGGCTCTGGTTGAGTCTCAGAAACCAAGCTCATAAATCAGGAAGTCAATCAACAAGTCTGGGGAACAATATGTTCTTCTATTTTAATTTCTTTGTGGGAAATGTGTAAATAGATACTGGCAATGAAGCTGGAATATAATGGGTACTTACAAATTAAGGCATGATTTATCTTCTCTACGTGCCATGTAAAAAGAGGTTACGCTTTCTGATGCGCTACAATACTATTTTTAAAATAATGAAACATCTTTAGTTTTTAAGAATGAGAATCACTGTCTCCTGACCAGTTTCCAGAAGTGTGGGAAGTTAATGTGCTGAGATGAAAATTTAAAGACTCTCAGCAGAACATTTCTACATGACTGTACATTATCAGAGACCTCCCAGTATCACCTGCTGCACCACACCGCATCCCAGCAGCCTGGCCCAGGCAGGTATGGCGTTATTTATGGCATTATTTACTGCAGGTTCAGCCTGTCCCTGCAGCTCCCTCACTGTGGGACCTCTGTGTGCCTTTGCCCAGCTGTTTCCCACTGTAAAACTGAAGGATGAACAACAGGCTTGCTGGTTGCTCAGCAGTCTCTGGACATTAATTAGTTAATGTTTGTACAGACCTGATAAAGGCAGTCATAAACAAGAAAATGCAAAGCATTTAGCAAAAAAAAAAAAAAAAAAGAAGAAAAAAAAAAGGAGGAAAAGCTTTAAAATCACTTTGTGCCTGTGCCTTTGCTAACGAGGTTTTAGTAGTGTTCGAAAAACTAAAGCGCTCTCTGTACAACTGATCCCAAACAGCTAATTTAAACCCCCTCACTGAAGTCCTTTTAAACAAACCAAACAATATGTATTATATGCTGAAATTTTATTATGGAAAGAAACAGAAGTCATTTATAAAGTTACATCATCTATTCTGGGAAAATAATGCAGAACTTGTGATTTAGGAAGCCAAACACAAACCCTACATCAAAGAGTCAACCAAATGTTTACTGCAAACAGCTGACAAATGGCAATGCATAGCTCAGAAATGTCCACAAAACAGCTCACCAAACTATTTTAAATAATTTTATTGCTTTCTTGCTATTGTTAGAAAGGGCCATATTTCTGGATGACTTACAAATGGAAGGAAAAAATTAGCATTTGAGAAACCAAGTGTTTGCAAACAGTAGTCTGTCCTGCCCTGAAGACCTGACTTTTGAGGTGCATTTGGGCAGAGAAACCATAAAGTGGCCTTTTCAAAAGCTTCTAAATATCTAAATGAGGTACCTATGAATTTTTAAAATCTCATTTCTGCCTGTCCACATCTTGGCATGTTTAAATGTCTTTAAAAGCTGACCCCATGTTTTTGTAGTGTGAAAGGCATTATCTGAGGGCTCCTCTTCATCGCAAGAGGCAGCTGCAATTACTGTACCGCAGTCATGTTCCTCAGATGAGGCCAACAAGTGCAAGCCAAGAAGACCAAGCCGAGAGCAGCACAGAGTGAGTTCTGCTATTTCAGGCTGCTCCTGCCTTTATCACAAGAAAAGAATTAGCTTGAGCCTTACCTCCCACTTTCAACCTCTTCTCTGAAGCTGCAAACCAGCTTAACCTTAAACATGCCCTGAAGAGAGCAGGAATGGGGATCTGGAGAGCAGTGACAGGATAGCATCCCACATTGGAGTTAGGAAGATTCAAGGGGCAAATATTAGTCAGAGACACCTTCAGGCATGCTTTAGTGTTTGAGTTCCAATCTAAAACATGGAGCCCATCCATCTACTTCCATAAATATATAGGATACTTCTAAAAACATAATTCCTAATGAAGCCAAATGAAGAATTGGCCCTTAATGCAGTCATAGATGTAAAGACCAAATATTGGATTTTTGAACATGAAAGATGTCTTCTCCTTTAGAAAAATATGGAGGCCAAATGTGTTGATATTTTTTGAATATCACCCAGTCCTAGAGCTCAGCAGATGCATTTTTATCTGAAAAGAAAGTTGCAGAACAACAAATATAAGAGTGGTTTAAACGCTGACCACTTGTACCTGTAAATAGAAAACAGCAAACTTTGTTGGAGTGGGTTCTTATGCTTTCACCCATTGGTGAAAGAGATATTCTCTAGAGAACAAAATGGTTGTCAGCTTCCCTAAAGAATGAAGGGATCATTTCAAACTCAAAAGAAAGGTACAGGAAGAAAAAAAGTAAGAAAATAGAAACAGATTAAACACCATAGATGTCGCATTGCAGAAAAATCTAGCTGGCTCTGGACTTTGCTGATGATGAAAATTAAAATAATGAAAACATTATTAAATAATGAAAATAATAATGAAAACCAAGCATCTTTAATAAGTTTATAGTTTTTTTTTTAACTTGTGAATTTTCCAGGTATTTTTCTTGAATATACCTACTATGTGAAATGCTCTTAGGTTTGGGAGAAAATTTATATACAAATATATACCTTTGTATATGAAGAGTTTTATAGATTTTTTTTTGTGTTTTACAAAAACACAGAGCACCCAGCACAGTGTGATTTTAATATCATCTAAATAAGTGGTTCTCCCGAAAAAAATTATCTATTTTCTGTCTCTATTGCAATGACTTAAAACTAAAATCCCAGGAAAAATTTAGAGTGCCTGAATTAAAGGTTGAACTTTCCAACCTATATTTGCATACTCTGGGGAACACTCCTTCCATTTAATTAATTTGCTGAGATATTCCTGTATTACAAACAGCATCTGATGCAAAACCAGATGATGTAGATTGTGCTAAAAAACATGTGAATTATCATCATCACAGCACTTGGTCAGCTACTCAGTCACACTTTCCAGAGCCGTAAAGGCTGGCCTCAGACTTGCAAAAGCAGGCAGCTGCACAAGGTGTCTCCTTGCACTGAAATTGCTTTCTGGCTGCTTTGTCAACAACGTGGCTTCCCCTAGGCAAGTCTTGCTTGCCCTTGAAAGAGTTGCAAGACTCGTTCTGCACCATAAATATGATCAACGGATAGTGGGACAGATTTACTGCACCTCAGCCCTGCTCTAATCTCTTCCTACAATATCATCAATACCCTCCATTGCAAAAATTTCCTAGCACGGCAGCGTGAGGCTGGGAGTGCTTCCATTTGCTCTCCTGCAACTGACTTGGTGGTCCTGGCTCTTCCTCGAGGATGGAAACTGAGAAATGCACACAGCAGATGTGAGGGGTGTGGGGTCTCCACACCAGCTCATCAGAAAGGATCCCCCGAGCATCCCCTGCTGCCACTGTGACTTTGTCAAGGCCTTGGGACAACACGGTGACATTGTAGAGGTCTCAGCTTTATGAGAGGAAGAACCATTCCATGTAGAAATCAAAGGACAGTTGTGCATTTGCGTGACACTGGTGTGAGATTCAGAAGGTTGAAAAAAATTCACACAATTCTGATTCTTGTGCTTCCTGGATTAACTTAGCTACTGTAGTTTTCTGCTCCAAACCTCCTCTTTGCCTGCGCACTCTTTGCTCCTTTTTTGCAGTAGGAGCTGTTGTGCTGTCTGGAATCAATTAGCATAAAAGTGCTATTTTTATTAATATAGTTTCCTTGTTGCAGCTTCTGCTGTGATTGAAGGCTTTTAAAGGTCAGCCCAAGCGTATCAACAGGAGGGTGTATCAGGCAATGCAGAAATGCACTGACAAGCCCTTTAACAACTCCTCTTTCAGCTGGGCAGGCAGTGAAAGAGATCCAGTCTGAAATGGCTCAGAATAGAATATGATCAGGATGATGAAGCCTGTAATATCCAACCAAACTCCAGCTGCCTAAACAGAAATCGAACCTCAACTATTTCCACATAATGAAAGATATTTAAAGCCAGTGTGTTGGATTAAATTACAAACCTTTACAGATGAACCCTTTTTCTACCTTTTTGAAATTTCTTGGACTTTGCCAGAACATCTTTGGATTCTATGTGAAATAAATTTTATTTGCTACTTACTAACAAAATCAAACAAGTTTTGGTGGCATTTTTCATAGATTTGTTTCCTCATACCCATGGATCCCTAACCCTTTTGCAAGTTTTCCCTGATGAGGAGGACAACTGATCAGTTTGGTCAGAAATCAAACCATGATCTCTGATGCTGAAGGACATTCCTTTTGAATAGTCTGTGACATAAGCTCCACTGCAAGTCAACTAAGCAATATCCAAAGGCATTTGCTAAGGTCTCCTTAATACAAGAAGTCTGCCTGTCTCATATATAGGAAAAAAAGGTCACCCTAATGTCTGCACTGAAGTGAGGCAGGAGTACCTAAAGGAAAACAAGCAAACAAAATAAAGGTTGATTTCTTTTATGAGAACACAATGAAGTATGTATAGACTTAAACTATTCATCTGGATTATTCATTAATGGCCTGATTTGATGATCTCAAAGGTCATTTCTCACCTATTCGATTCTATGATGTTTCTGCAGTAAATCAAAACACTGGTAGAAATTTTCCTAGAAAAATATCCAAGACTAATGAAGTCTAGCAGGATGAGTTGTAACCACGGCTCTCTGTTTGGCAGCCCTGTGTTTGAGTTTACCTGGTCAGTAGATGGGACAGGAGCAGCTCTGAAAAGGGATACCCAGAAACACAAACATGCAAAACCTTGACAAACCTAAAACAATCTAAATTGTTCAGCAGGCTATGTTGTATTTATCCCCAAATGAAGTGCAGTGTAAATTTGCTTCAGATTTTATTATCTTATATTTGTAATGCCATTTACTATACCGGACAATTCTAATAGACTGGTAATACATGGAAGCTCTTCCAGAAAAACTCTGAA
Organism: Camarhynchus parvulus; assembly: GCF_901933205.1. Taxonomy (NCBI): domain Eukaryota; kingdom Metazoa; phylum Chordata; class Aves; order Passeriformes; family Thraupidae; genus Camarhynchus; species Camarhynchus parvulus. Next base: position 58,432,072 of record NC_044574.1, on the reverse strand, counting down.
GGCCAATATTTAGCTGTCAGCTGTTGTTCCTATTTTTGAGTGCTTAGACCTTGTTGGAAGTGAAGCCTCTTTAATTTATTTCAGATTACATTCTGAAAACAATGATCAAGTCTCAAAAAGTGCCAAGCTCCTGACTGGCCACCTTTTACTGTTTTCAAGTCTGACTTTAACTGACACATGTATAAAACCAGTTCAGCATGGAAACACAATTTTTCATGTGCTTTTGTTTACTTTATATAAAATTTTGTGGATTTATTTAACCATCATTTCAGGATTTTGGCTGTGATCCCAATTTTTTGTATTATTAGCAATAAATTGACCAATCTAATAATAAAAAATTTCCTTGCTACATCCTATATCTTAGCAGAAATATTAATAATTATTACAAAAATCACAGCAACACACTTTTCAGATAAATGTCCAATTTTTGAATTATTATTTTGTTAAACCCTGCTCTTCTGATTGTCCATTAGTTGACAACTAATGGCCTTGAAGCTGTAGCTGTACATTTGATCTTAATTAACATCTGATCTCACCAGTAATAATGATTTTATTGACAATATCTGAATCACAAAATCAATTTCTTTTTCTTAGGTAAAGAGTTCATTTAAGTAAAGTCAGCATTTAATAAAGGGGAAGCAGTAACACATTATGTAGAAGATTTTTTTTCATAATTACTTTGGACAGCACATCTCCATCTGTACAATTCCATGTGGTTAAAAAACCCAAACAATCAGCACTGCATTAAAGGGTCATATTTGTGATTGCTTCAATTCATCATTTGAAAATTTCTATATATCAACAGAAATTAGCATTGAGAACAAGCACAGCTATAAATCACCAAATGAAAACATCTCTGTGAACATAACAGAGTGATGAGGGCCCAGCATATCATGGTTGTCTAATTGCTTAATTTATGTGGACATCAGTGTTCAGAAAAAAAGTTGGTTTTGTGCTGGAAACATCCAATTACATGAAAGTGGCTGAATGTATATTCTGGAAGCAGCTGTCAAATCAAACCATGTCAGTAAGAGGTTTTTAAATTTATTCCAGCATCTAAAAGAAAGAGTAGCCCAGCCAAAGTAAGGAAAAGAGAGGACAGAGCCCAAATGAACCACACCCTGCAAGACTTTGATTACAAACAAAATACCATTGCAGATTATAGCAGCTGGTTTCAGTTGCAGTTCTCCATAAAGCAGCCAGCAATGCCTGTCTGGGATAAGCCGCTGATTTCCCAACCCATTCCAACAGACTTCCCCTCACAGTGCTCCCTGGGCTCACCGTGCTCCACCTCACCAGCCTCTGACCCCAGACACAGCTCCATCTGAAGACTGTCACGTGGTCAAAGGTACTGCTGGAAGTGAGGAGCTATGTATCCCTCTGTGGAAAACCTACAAGGAGAAAAGGTGATTTACTTTCATATATTTTTTGCTTTCAAGGCAAAATGCAGAAACTGATTAAAAATAAATTACTTGTATCTGATGCTTATCTTTAAATCAGTTGCAATGGCATGGTGATTCCATTGGCATCCATAAAATCTGGTACTCACTGGAGATGTAACTGGAAGAAAGTGGTATTTCAGATCATGCAGAGCATTTCCAGTTTGGGACCTAGACACTACAGCCAAAATCTGATAAGCAATGAGAAACGTGACTAGAGAAATGATAGCCAAGGAATCTGAAATCCTGCAATATAATTAACTAGACTGTTCTGAGCTGCTTTAGAGAGGACTACCTAAATTTGTTCTGGCTCTGGCTTGTATCCTATTGATCTGTCCTGACAACTGGTGGACCCTTTAGCTCAGCCTCAGGTGCAGATACCACCATGCCTTGAAGTCCTTCAAAACAGAAAGCCTGTCTGTGCCTCCAGGTGTGCAAATGCAGCTTCTGCATTCCTCCAAGGGCAGTTCCTGAGGGTTTGCAGCTGGCAAGCAGTACTCTAGCTCTTTTTTTGGTTTTTAACAGAGCTGCTACATGTAAGTACCCTCCCCTAATGGGCTGTGAGTTCAGAAGCTGTAGTCTGGCATCCATGGGCAGCACTGCCATGCACGCCATTCCTGCCTCTCCATGGAAAAAGAAATCCCAGAAACAGTGCAGGTGAGGTAAGAGCATGTAGGGACTGGATATGGCTACATTATTGTCATACCTCCTGTGATCTTGTGATCCTAGGCAAGGCCCCTGGACTTCCTTATCTGCCTTTAGACCAGACTGTAACATGAGAGCAAAACAAAACTCTGTTTAACCATGTGTCGCCATTTAAATGTTGATTTTCCAGTTCTAGGAATATCCATCAAGGGAAAAAAAAAAACAGCACTAAATAAATCAAGCAAGCAAGCATGAGGCAGAGGATTATTATATGAAGACCTAAGTAATACACAGGGAGATATTGCATAATGGCAGAATAAGGTTACACAGTGGCTACCTGTGAGTAAGAGCACACAGAAGAAATAACTTTTTCATTCAGGAATTCTGGCAGTGTAGTTTGTTACTTGCATGTTCTGCCATGAGTGGGATACACACATAATTATTTTTAGTAGCACTTGGCTTAATAATAGTGGTATGCAGGGATTTGGTGCATAACATTTTACAATAAGTTGCCATATAATTTGAAAGTAATGTGATGCCTTCTGCTTCTTGTGCAATGAGCCTGTTCAGGCTTTGAGAACAGTTGGAAAAATTGTTTCTGCACACAATATTTTGCTATCTGTCTCCTACAGCTTCTGAAATCAACATGCAGTTTTGCATGCAACATCATCTTAGTTGCAGGGCTGACCGAAGTAAAAGATATCTTATTTTTGTTATAATCTTTCAGATGTTCCGGACCTCAGTGGACAACAACAACAGAGTCTTTGTAGAGAGTTTTAGGCAAGGGCCCCAGAAGTGCAATTAACTCAGAAAGACCGCAAAGAAAGGGAGGAAGATGAAGGCATGCCAAGGAAATAGGACGTGGGTTTGAATCCTACGTCTCAAAGGCAAAGTCAGTCCGGATTCCATCAGGTCACAGCACAAGTCTATTGGAAGCATTTTTGTTCATCCTAAAATCTCCAATGAGATTCCCTCTAAATATTAGATTATCCTTTCCAGCTTAGAACTATTGCCACAGTTCCCTCCAAATACCATTATTTCACATACAAGTGATTAAGGGAAACATAAGGTACTTTATTGCCTCAAAGACTAGGACGGTTCCATTTAAAGTAAGTGGAAAGTCTTCCCATGCCTTCGTTCACATCCAGTCTGATCCCAGGGGAGCTCTCTCTCCTTCTGCTGCTGCTTCTAGTGACTTTTGCTTCTTACTGCTACTGTGTCTGAAACAGGGGAGAATAAGTGAATGTTTCCCATGCCTTTATCAGTCACAAAATGAAAGGCAAAAGCAGAACCTGTGAAATGCACTCTCAAGAGAACATAGGGAAAATGTGACCACTGAAATTGTATTTAATGCCCTGTGCCATAATGTCACATGCTTGCACTACAAGCAGCAGAGGAAGGGATACCTGAATTATTTCAGGAAGAAATCTTCCCATAAGTCATTGCCAGAAAAATGGGAGGCAGTTTGAATGCAGTTCCTGTTATTTAAACTTAACCCTATAAGATCAGTAAGTAAAGAGCAGAAGCTGATCGGCTGCACTGAGATGTGCTACACTGCTTAAATATCATTTGCTACATAGCATTTATGTCTAAACTGCTTGATACGTGCACCAGCCCAAATTGCCTGGGTCCCAGTCCTTGCCCAGCCAACCTGGCTGTTATTTCAGTTTCTCCACATCTCCTGTGGCTGATTCCCCTGTCCCAATAAACAAGGAACTGAGGAAGGGAGTGCTGTGTATATCCAAACCTGATCCTGCAAAACCAGGGTGGCATGGGGATACAAAACTTGATCTGTGATCTCGGAAGTACTTCCAGGTGCTGCATACTAAACATGCCCAAAGAGTGCTCTGGCAGAAAGCCTAGATCTCGTGGTATGGAAGAACTGTAATAAGCTGTTGACGATGCATATATGGAGATTGCATATACAAAATTTTCTAAAACTTCTTTAACTCAGCTTCTTCCAGAGCATTGGACACCCCATATGTTTTTTCTTAATTGTTCCCTCAAAACAAATCATTGTTAAATCCATACATATTTTGCATGCATCTTCATGGGGAGGAGTAGAACAAGCCCATACACAGCATTTTCAGGTTGAAAGCATCTAACAAGCATCAACTAATTATGCTGTTTAGAGTAAAAAGAAGAGGGACTCATCTGCATAGCTATAGACAAGCTAGTTACCCTTGTCTCCCTCTCAGTCAAATGGCATCAAGGCAATATAGACATGGAGTCTGGGGCACTGTTCATCTCATCCTAAAGCAGCTACCTAAAGTAGATCAGATGTATGTGACCTAAAAATGACCTTTTTCTCTCTACTGAGTCTAAGGTAACTCTGCTCTGGCTGCCTTAACTGTCGGACTATTGAGATATGCAAGCCTGACTGGGAATAACTTCATGTCCTATATCAATTATATGCAGCTAAGAAAGCAACCATTTCAATAATTTAAATTGCCAAAAGAAGGAATAAGAAATTTCACATGTACAGTGGAATACATCTAAGTAAGTATTTGTAAAAAATATGCTTCTGCTAAATTTAGCAAATGGATTGGGTATTTGTTGTTCTTACTGTGATTTTTACTTTCTAAAAGACTTGTTTACTCAACTCTACAGGGATTTTGTTCCATGTTTCAGATGATAACTCTAGTTTCTTCAGTTCAAAATGCTGATAATATTAGCTATTTTTACTGCCCATGAAAGGCAATTTTCTTGACAGCAATTTGGTGGTCAAAACTGATCATCCCTATATACTTTCAAATTATATCATCATCATTAGCATTTTTCTGTGCCATTTAAATATCCTGCCTATTGCCTTCTTCTGCAAGAAATCGTGTTCATTTGTTAGGAAAAAAAAAAGCCGTACAAAGAGAAGAAGCAGCTGACATGTAAGTTAGTCATACTTCCTTGTGGCTTGCCTCCTGAAGACATACATGTCCAATCTGCTCACAAAATCCCCAGGCACACTGTTAACAGTAAGGGACACAAAGCCTGTTAAACTCTTGGCCAAACTTCTCAAAGTTTTCAGGTAACAAATACAATCAGCTAAATATTAATGGTCAGCAACAATGAAGAAGCAATGACCAAGAAGAGAAAGGCAGTGCCACATAACAGTTTGGTAGCAGATGATCCAAGGAAGCCTCTTTGAGCTAGGGCTGCAGCCAATGCCACAGTGAGCAGCACCATTAGCCATATGGAAGTCTAACATTTGCAAGGATGGTTCCGAGTACAATCCCACCCCCTCATCTCCTGGCTCCTAAGGGAAAAGGGCAGCAAAGTATCTCAATTTCAAATCTTACCCAGTTTTGAAGAATATAAAAATTTTTTTCAGTCTTTGTGTACAAAGTACAGCATTCCCACAGCGAGCCCTCTGCTCCCCAGGAGCATGGAAGAAAGAGTGACTATGACTCAGGATGGTGACGCTGCCTTGGCACTGATGGAGGCTCCACAGCGAAGCTCAGAGGTGATCCATGGCCCTTCAATACAATTTAGGGCAACCACCAGACTTCTTAAACTACAAGGAGAAGGAGTCATATGAAGTAGCAATGCGCTACTTTGTTGAGCAAGAACAACGAAATCTCTGTATTGAAAGCTTGGAGAGCCCTAAGTCTTCCAGTTCCAGAATATCACAAAATCCCTCCACGAGGAGACAATTAGCTTAGCTCAGTGTGTTGTTATTGTTTACACACAGCCATAGATAGACAGATACATAAACAGTGCAGCAAACATTTTCTCTCACACAATGTATTTGTCCTTACATGGCAGCTTATTTCCATGTTTTTTTCTAATAGGGTTGCAAATGAGGGGGGGGAAAAATAAATAGCGTGATCTTCAAGGAGAAACAAGTTTGGCAGCAAGAAGAAAAGGAGATGAGTAATACTTCTGTTTCTGCTTTTCAGAAGGGTTTATTTGAAAGCTCTGTTGTGCCCCAAGTGTTGACTCACCCATGACACTTTTCAGCATCTACATTTACCCTGAAGCAGAGCAAGCTTCTAAATGAAGGAGTAAAGCAGGGTTGAACTGGGGAGCAGTGGGGGGTTCATATAGTTTGTACATGGGAGTGTAGTTTGAGTAGCTATAGAGAAAATCTGATTATTTTACAAGTTAAATGACAAAAAAGGAAAAGAGAAAATTTTCTTTCAACTCTCAGCCTGGCTAACTGAATTTAAAATATGAAAACCAAAATGGGTTTACTCTTTCCTGTACATGATTGCTCGTAAGAAGGTGCCTGAGAGACAGATTGTCCTAGGAGGAATCAGCCTTCTAAGCTCAGCTTCTTGGTTTGTATAACTCATCAGGGTTAGTAAGTTTAAAGATCAGCAAAATTCTTTTTGCAGCCAAGGTCATCAGATGTAGCTCTGAATGCAGGAAAAGTGGGCGAGAACTTGCCATCCTGGCAAAGCATCCTTTTCAAAGCAGAGCTACACCTTTCTGAGTCTCCTCTTTCCTATTCACATGAAAAGACTTCTGCCTTCTCCCACTCCTGTTCTGCATAGTTAAACTGGGTCCTCTCTGTGGACTGAAAGTAAAATCCCCCCTTCCTCTGGGACAAAGTGCTTAGAAGAGTTCAGAAAACAGACAACCATTTCTAGGAACTGCTCTGAAAATTTACTTTTAATTATTTTAGTATACCATGCATAATTTTTTCTTTATTTGTGCTTAGTAATAGTTTGTTGCTTGCTGCAATTGATATTGTTTGTATTTAATTCACTAAAATGGGTTGAATGTCTATGTTTTCAAGTGTTTCAAGTAAAATAGAAACTGACAACTGAGATTAAAAGTCATTCTCAACAAGAAAAACTCAGAGCCTTATCTTGTGGCTACAAGAGCATATGAGTAATTTGACAGAGTATTTGGAAATATTTTGAAAGAGCTGAGTATTTTGGAAGTTTTCTTGAACATAAAGCATGATACTGGAAATATATTTAAATATATTTAAATGTTTTTAAATAATGTAAAAATCAGAAGTATGAAACTTATGTACCTGTTTTACTTGTCTTATTGAGATTAGAAACCATTATGGCTTCAGTGATCAATAACAAAGCACAAATAATGAATAATCAAAACAACCCTATCATGACTAGCAAGTGGTCAGAGACCAAGTAAAAAAATTACAATATCTGCAGAAAACAAAAATAGTTCTGATAACAATTTTCCAGCCAAAAAGGGAGTCAAAATAGTAAAGGATGAAATGAAAAATGAATATCTAAATAAGATCAAATGTCAAACAGCATACAGGAAAATGAAAGAATGCAAGAACAAGAGCTCCAAGGCTTCCAGGATCATGTATGTAATTGCTAAAACTATGGCATGTCTACTGGATCTTACAACAGTTCAAATGATCTAGACTGAGTTAATATTGTTCTAGACTGAGCACAAATATTACTTTCTTACCCAAATTATCTGAAAGAAATATCTAACCTCCTAGACAGAAATATTACCACATTTTATAATTCATTCTGACAACAGAATTATAATTAATTCACAAAATGCAGATGTAAAGGTGGTGAAATACACATATATAGATCTATAGATATATGAAAGGCACTCAGAAAAGAAAATACATTTATGCAGTACAACTAACCACTAGCAATAAAAGTCTCCCAGGAGGTGTCTGTAAATCTCTTCTTTACTGGAAGTCTAAAATAAGAGCAAAGAGAGGAAGAGTGAGTTACCTTTTCTTCACACCCTTTCCCAGAACACCTGCCAGTGGCCACACGGACTCAGGGATGAGCAGGCCACGAGGTGAGACATCCACTCAGGGTTCAGCCTCAACTCTGAATGGCTGCACATGGCACTGCGCAAAATACCTGCTCTGCATCTCAGCATGGCAAAGTTCTCAGTATCAAATATCTTCAAGCCGTTTCTAGGGAAGTACCCAAAATCCCGTGGGTTGATTTTTGAGTATGCAACCACACTGTAGATCATAATATCTCTGAACTCACAACACAGCATTGTTAACCTGCATGAGATCAGCTGTGCTTTTTGGGAGCAGCTAACACTGCTGCAAGCTGGTTTGTACTTAGAGGTGAAATTAGTGTTAGGCAAAATCCATATTTTCTTCCAGTTTCATTTCCCATGACTGCACTGGTCCTCCAGTGAAAATGCTGGTGAAGACAGTCAGACTGATACCAGGCAAATGAAGTTGAAGACCAGCCAGACAGTTGAAGACAGATTAAATAATAAAATTATATCTATTTAAATCAGCCTCTCCCCATCAAATTAAACAGCACACCTCAGTTTTGACAGGAAGAATGAATGTCACTCATGCACAGGAGATAATACCATGTATTACAGTACCCTCTAGTGACTCCTACCACAGCTGGGTTTCAGCCAGCATTCAGCACATCCCAGGATGGATCCCACCATGGCAAAAGTGCAAGCCCCAGGACACTCCAAGGTTGCCCTTGAATTTAGGGAAATCACACTCCAGCTTTCTTTCCTAGGAAGAGCAACAATGAGTGTTGAGCGTTCATTCATTTCTTGTTTGCCCCAGGGTTTGACTTTCTTAATTCCAAATACCCAGCTTTTAAAACGTATGTGAGCTAGCAGCTAGACACTCACTATTCTTTGATCTCACAGTATGAGCTTCCTACACAGCAGGAAGCTGATATTTTTTCATGTCAAAATCCAGTCATATCTCAGAAGGAAACAAAAATAAGCTTTTTCTTCTCTGCCCCAGTTTTCATCACAAAACCTTTGGCCCCTGTTGCTTTTATAAGATCTTTCCTCCCTGTCTGACACATGAACTGTGGGAAATCTTTCCCAAGTGCGATTAAGCCCTTCCCATCAACCCATTCCAAAAGCTGCTTTGGATTCAGTGTCCCTCTATTCAAACACTCCCTTCCCCTCCCGTGGGCTTTAGCTCAGGAACTGGTAAAAAAATATTAATATCACCTGAATGGCCTGGCCTTGAAAGGTCATCTTCAAAGGTATTGTAACTGCCTTCTTGACTGGTGTTCTATACAGCAGACTGGAAAGAAAAGGAAACTTCATCTTTGTGCCTGATTTCCTTACTTTTTAACCACATTTCATTGTTATTCCAGTTTCTTGAAAACAGTCAAAGAAATTGTCCGACTTAGATCACAGGTAACACAAAGAGATTGGTATTAGCAAAGTGAAAGGGTCTAATATCTGCAGGGTTCCATGTGTGCTATATATTTTCAATAGTTGCAAACTCCATCTGTAACAAGATCTAAGTGTTTTTTCTCTTCAAAGTTACAGACCTAAGGCTTTGAAACAGTTGCCTTTTAGCTAATGGACCATAAAGCCAGTCACAGTTTAGGCAAGAATGTTTTGAGAGTGAAGAAGAGCTTTTGGGAGAGAGTTTCAGGCTTTCTTCAGAAACTTTACATCTCATGGCTGAACAGTTGCTCGTGCAGGCGTAGCTGGAAAAATGTGCCGAGCAGGCTGTCAGGGAGGCATAAGTGCTTCTTGAATGGATTTATGGCTGGATACCTGAGCAGTCAGCACTACATGATGTGGTATTGAGTTATTTTAATCCTTTAGTCTGTCCATTTATGCCTTTGGTCCCATTCCCAGAATGGCTGAATCACCTTTATGGACTTATGGCAGAGAAAGGCAGTGCTGGGAAGGGAGCAGGATGCCAGGGTTTGGACTCTTGAGCTGGGTCTGCTGATGTTACATCCCCAAAGTTCCCAGAACTATCAGGGAAAACTGTGCCTGGTCTGTTTTATTTAACACTGGAAGCCGCTCCCCAAATAGCTCCACAGCCCATCGTCCAGGGCTTGGATACAGCACCTCCAAATTCTCAAAGTCCCCAGATAGCAGCTGGGATATCAGAAGCTTTTCTGAATTTGGTGTTGGGGATGAGCAGACAGCAACATGACAGGCAGCTCTCATGACTCAAATTTGATTCTAGGTAAATTGAGTAGTCAAATAATTCACTGTAATTCAGCCTAACATTTCAAAATACCACACACTCCTGATTCCCTGGCAAGCTACATCATGTAGGATACAATATATTTTTCCAGCAGTTTCAAACTGCCAAAAATTCGGTATTATTTCTCAAACAGGAAATAAATTAATGAAGGATATGAGAGGTAAATGAAAACATGTCACAGAATGAAAACATAGTTCAAAAGCTCTTAATAAATTAAAAGTTACAAAAAGCAATTTACAGAGTGTTTTATGTATGTCACTACGATGAGGTTTTATTGGTGTGATATCATAATTTGGCTGTCTCTGATCCCTTTCTTGGCAGCAATAGCTCCAAAGACGTTATGTGCTGATCATGCCAGCTCAGAAAGCTGAATGCCAGAGGTCTGCTTTATTTGGGCACTAATCAAGAGGACTTGTAGGTTTACCTAAGAACTTCCACATCAATTCTCATAGTACCAGATCTTGGAGACTTTCTTGCTTGACTTCAGTAATTGATTTTGTGCAGAGAAACTTAGTAAAATTGTCAAGATTTGCTGCCTGAATTGCATGGTTTTCTGTTGTTTTCCAAATTTCCCATGAAATTATCTGTGTTTACAAATATGTCCAGATTTTACTTTGAACATTCTCCACTCCTCCTGCCCCTAAAGATAAATGAATTCCCAAACATATTTGTACTTGCAAATTCATAGATTTATACACTTCATGCCACTTTAATCCCTATTAAACTAATTTGAAGTCATGTCAGGCCAGCTATCCACAGTAAAATGGATTAGATAAGCCAGCTGATCAGATATAGAAAGGACTTCAGGCACTTTTTTCTGTCTAGCCTCCATGAATTTAGAGAACTAGTTTCATACAAATAATTTTGTTCTCTTTAATTCCTTTGTGATTAAGCTAATTCACAAATAACATTGGTTCTTAGAGAATCATTAGTGTAAAACAGAGCAGACAAGGCTTTTAATTAGGGCTTTTCATACCTCCTCTATCCATTTGGTAATAAAATTACTTCTGCATTAATTGGTTAGTTATTTTAATTTACACAGCAATAAGTGCTGATATACACTGGCCATAAACATCTTTGCTAAATAATTTTTGAAGTACGACTGATATTTATTTCCTGGAGAAGTGGAAGATATTTTGTTTAAAAGCTTTCTGACGTATGTGCTGCAGTTCAACAGTCCTTCTCACAGTAACAAAATAGACTTCCAAGTGAATTTGAAGGAACCTAACATGCACATCAGCTTTATTTTTATTTCTACTACAGATTTTCTTATTTCTAAATGAATACATGGGTTCTTTAGATGTCTTGACGTTATGTAAAAGACTTTACTGTAAAAAGAGGTTCTTCAATTGCAAAAGAGTGGTTATCTACCAAAAACTAAGTTTTGTGTTCTCAATTTTATTTACAGTTCTGTTATTTTTTTGACACAAAGAAATAAATTAAAATACTTCACCTTACTAAAGTGACTAGTAATTTTAAATGGGTGTTGGGAAATCAACATTGTTGGAAAATGCATTTTTAAAATAGATCAAATCCACACGTTTTGGACCGAGAGGAAAAGAGTGGAGTGAAAGGAAAACAAAAATGAAATCTCCCAATACAAGTTCAGAGCAAAGTGTTTGACACTCAAAAAAGACCAAATTTGAGCTTAAGCTTGTAGAGCATGATAGTCAAGTTTATCACATTTGATCATAGCTGTTAATATTAGCAGTCATTTCTGAATGCTTGTCCTACAACATGGAAGCACAAGTAATGAAGAAAATACAGGGATTAGTGAAATAATCTACGGTGGTATCTGCCACCCCATCCCCAAAGCCACAGTGGCTGACATTTGGGGGACGAGAATGGCAATTACTACTGAACAATTCTATTTTCTCAGCATCAATCATTTAGAAATTTCCAAGGCCGGATATGCGCTTCCAGTTGAATTTAATAAGTTTATTTGTTGCTCAAAAAGAGGCCAGAAGACAAAAAATGCATTTCCACCCCCAAATAAAAACAACCTCATAGAGGCATGTATTTTTACAAGTTACAGCTCTCTGACACAGAAAAATCATTAAGCGAATGTCACCCATTCTGCTCATTGAATGAGGCCAACATCCTCTGGGAAGAAAAAGCGAAAATAACATGCAATCATGTGGTCACAGGCTGCATATTTGGGACATTTTGCAACTCTGGAATATTTGATTTTTTTGAAGATTTACCAATCCCTTTAGACCCACTTCTGCGTGCTGCTTTGTGCACCCTTTTCTTTTCCCACACCTTTTGCCTGTGGCAGCTGTTGTTTTACATTTGCCAGGGGGCTGAAATCCTTTGGGGCAGGAAATATGTCTATGGAAAAGTCTGGATGACAACCAGCATACAAACAGTATCACAGCAGGTGAAACAAGGCCAACCCAAGGCACCCTTTTAAGCCATAAACCAGCATTTTACAAAGAGGAACCCATTGCGTTTGGAAGGCTACATTGGGCATATACCAAGTGTAGGATTTGCTGGGAATCTGCTGCTGTCAAGGTGAGTTTTGCACTGAGCCTTCAGGAAAGTTTTAACCCAAACAATGATAATCAACAGAGATAGTGACAAATGGAGAGGAAGTGGGGAAGAATAGTGACATTTGGTGCTGAACCATATGTGCGTGGTTTGAAAGACATGACTGAATTGTTTTTGGTGCTCTATTATTCTGACATTTAGAATGAGGCAAGTTTCCATTTCCATTAATGTACTGCCAACTCAAAGGGGAACTGTCGCAAATTTGAGACTAAAGAAAGCTGTTCCTCAAACTTCTCTTGAGCATAATCAATGCCCTCACTAAGCAACAGAGTAGTGTCACAGTGTAGACTCCAAATAATTACTATGCTTTCTGCCTCTTTTATACCTTGTGATTATACGGAATAAGCTGCCTTTGATAAAAGACCATGAATTTATACATAAATGGAGACCAACCAATGCAAAGGGAGGAGGCTGACCAAAATTTTCTGATTGTTAACCTGGCACTGATAAAGTGATCCAGCCTTAGGTGGAAGATGTTCAGGTGAAAGAATCCAAAAGCCTAAAATCTTACAAGTTTGGAGGAAAAGTACAATGATCATCAGTTTCTTTTGCTGCTTTTTAAAGTACCTGCCTATCTTTACCAAAGAAATTAAAAAAAAAAATGAAGACTGAGAAGGAGAAGAGAGAGAGAGGGGGCTCACGGTAAACTAGGCGATCCAGGATTTGCGGAGGAGGCTCTGGGCTCAGATTTGTCCCTCTTTGAAACATCTCCTGGAAGTCGCTGTTCAGAAGCTTTACAAATAACTTGAATTCAAAGGACTCTCCTGACCTTGAGCGATGGCAGATGAGCACAATGCCAGTAACATCACTTAGAGATCAAAACTGAAGGGATGATTTTACTCAAAATCATCCATGCACATTTTATTTCCTAATGAACATTTCTCTCTTGCGACTACTTAATCTCTGAAACTTTGGTGGTAGTGGCTCAATTTCATTCTCCCTAGGAGGCAGTGACTGTTCTTAAGTACAGTCCTTATTTCCTTTCTTAGGAAAAAATCAGACTCCTTGTCAGCTCATTGTCTTGTTGATTGCATGTAAAAATATTATTATTATTATTATTATTATTATTATTATTATTATTATTATTATTATTATTATTATTATTATTATTATTATTATTATTATTATTTTGTCAGGGTCTGGTTTTTTTGTTTGGGTTTTTTTTTAATCTGTCAGTAGTTTGAGAAAGTTCCCAGGTTATGAAATCCAGTGTTATGTAGCAGAGCTGAAGCTCAGAGTTTGCCATTTCACCTAGGAATAGCAGAGGAGCAAATGCACCAAGCTCTGTGTCCTGTTATCACTACTAATGAGTACTAAATCACAACCTCAGGCTGATCCAGATCCTCTTGCCACTCATTCCTGAAACTCTCCCTCAGCCTCTCAGAAATTCATTTCCCTCCTTATTTCACAAATTCACTCATGACCATACATGACCTTAGTGCTATCCTGTACATTTTTTCTTTTTTGTTTGTACCAAATTCCTATTTTTTTATCAGCTTGAATCTTTTAGTCCTTGTTGTGGTATTTCTCCATTTTGCTGGCATAAATAAGAAGATATATAGGAGTGAACACACTATGTGAACACACTAATACCTTGATTTTACATAAATTATTTTATTGCCAGAAATAATACTCCCACCAGTGCAGGACCGGCATCTGAAATTCTTCATTCACCCACAGAACAAGTGATATAAAGATTAAATAATGGAGTGCAAAATCCCTCTAAACACCTCTCCATTTGGCCTCAGTATTGGACCAAATGGAGGAAACAGATCATACCATCAATGAGAGCTAAGAATAACCCGTAGAAATGTCAAGAGGCACAGTCTAACTCACATCATTTACCTTACAAGGAATCACAGAGCTGTAGAATAGCTTGCTTTGGAAGAGACCTTAAAAACCATCTCATTCCATCTCCCCTGCCATGGACAGGCACATTTTCACTAGACCAGGCTGCTCAAAGCCCCATCCAGCCTGATCTTGAATATCTCCAGGGATGGGGCATTCACAACCTCCCTGAGCAACCTATTCCAATGTCTCACCACCCTCACAGTAAAGAACTTCTTCCTAATATCTGATCTAAACTTGTCCTCTTTCAGTGTGAAGCCAGTCCCCCTGTCCCTGTCACTCCATGCCCTCGTAAGAGGGCCCTCTCCAGCTCTCTTGCAGCCTCCTTTAGGTGTTGGAATGTGCTCTCAAATCTCTCCAGATCCTTCTCTTCTCCAGGCTGAACAACCCCAACTTTCTCAGGCTGTCAGAGGAACACAAGCACAATTCCTAGAAGTGCTGGAGGTTTGTAAATTGAATTTAACTCTCTTTAGGTATTAGGTAAAACACAAATTAGGACAAAAAAAAAAAAACCCAACCCTCATGCGAGGTGGGGGAATTAACAAAAGCAGGAAAAAGAATTAACAGAGAAATGAACAAAGACAAACAATCCCCCCTCATCCTGTCACTGTCTGCAACGACCACTGACAAAAATTATACCTCATATAGTGATGCCTTCTGTGGAAATAAACTGCAACTTCTATGCCATTTGACATAAGTCACAAAAGCATCCTCTGGAGAAGTTCCCCATAGTTACCATTCTGCTCTGCATTTCACTTGCTGCCATTTGGTCTCCAGAAACCACCCACTGAACATTTGCCTTTGAAGTGCACCACCTTCTCCTAAGTAGCATGAGTGACTTCTTGGGTCTCTCTCAATTTGCCACAGACAGCTTCTGAAATCTCCAAATTGTAAGTTACTTTTTTTTTTTTTTACTTTTTTTTTTCTTTTTTTTTGTGGAATTGCTGCAACATCTTATGTTCAAACCAACAGCCTTGGGGGGAAAAAACTTCTGGCTCGGGTTAGCCTGGCAAGAGCAGACCAAGAGTGGGCATGATGAGCATGGACAAATGATCAGAAAATTGATAACCTTGATTCAATCCATTGCACAGCTGTGCTACCCCAGATTTTCTTCAAAAGGGATGGGTTTTTTTCATGTGTTTAATTCATTATGCACAAAACACTGGAAAATTATCCAGGTGTACTACTTGCTGCATCTCACAGTCCAGTCTTTGACTCGCTGGAAATTTTTCTCTGTCCTCTTTGCATTTCTTTGTATGAAGGTTACTGTATTTTATATTCAGTATTTATATTAGCCTCCCAATCAAACAGTTTTCTTTCATCTGGCTGCCAGTTCTTATTGCATTATTTGATAAACCTCTCATAAATCCTTTACATTTTGTTTATGTTTCCTTTCATGAAACAATTGCTGCATGAAAACATTTGTTTTTGAATTTAGACCTATAAATATCAGAAATTTCACATGAAAAAAATTACAGGCATGTATTTCTGCCATTCTCAGGAACATAGCTGCTAAATGTTTCTTTACTGGATTATAGTAGAAGCTGATTTTTGTTTATTTCAAGGAAAACCCTTTCTGCCCATGCTTACTGTCTGGGTTATCATTTGAGGGAGACTTTGTGGACACACTAACTTCGATATAGTTTGGATGAATTCATGTCACTGAATATTCATACAGCGTATGATACAGACACTGAACCCAATTTAGTAAATGAATACTTGTAATTTCACCAAAGCCCCTCTGAGAGATTATTATGCAGATTTATGAAGGAATATTGCTGAAGCAATTCTTGGCTGTGTTTTCAGTCACTGAGGACTTAAAGTATGTAAACCTAAAATAATTTCAGACTTATTTACTGTCATTGCTTTCATCTTCTGAACCCTTCTGACATTATTTCTCTCACTGGTTTGTATCCAGAATCCCCTCTGCTATCCTTGCCCTTGAGCAAAGAACCAGTGTCAGAACACCTATGAGCATTGCCAAGTTACTCCTAACAATATCCTTGCTGCCATAATGCCAGCAATCTGCTCTAATCCTGGTGCTGCAAAACAGCACTGCAGGCAGAGGGATGTATGGACACGGTGGTGTGGGCAGGGTCACCCACCTGGAAACACAGACACTAACACACAACCCCACTGTGAGCAGACTTCCACACCTCTTCTGTAGGATGAAGATTACCTCACTCTTTTGGGACCACTGGTCTCATAAAAGGAGGAATGATGGAGATACTTGACCCAACAGCATACTACAGTTCTTTAAAATTCATCAAGTGTACCATAGGCTGTTCTCTGTGTTACTGATTTTATGGGCAGTATCTTTTTTAAAGCCACAGCCCCAGCTCCCATACCCACTGTAACACCTTCAGCTCCATCCCTCTGTCTCGGAAAGAAAGTTCATTGCCACTTGCTGAATGTCTTAAAAAAAATTAGATCAGTGTCCCTCACTCCAGTCACTGCTCCCTCTCCTGCCCAACTCATTGAGAGGATTAGTCACTGCTGGACTAATGGACATGGAGCCAGATCCCAAATCCTTACTCATATTGGTCATTTGTCCCTCATCAATTGGAGTCCTACCTCACACGAGGTGAGGTAACACATGGGTAAAGTCTTTGGAATGTGGCCCACAGGCTTCAGAAGGCTACAGCAACAGTTAAATTTTAGCATACTGTAAATACCACGGCTCCTCTCAGTTACATTTCTTGGTATACAGTATAGTAACATATGCTACATGGAAGTGAATCGTAAAGGCCAACTTCTGCTCTTGGATACAGATCTCCCTGACTTCAGTGAGACTGAAAAGCAAGGGAGCCTGGTGACACCTGCAAGCAGCAAGTAACCATGGCAAAGTCTCCATGGGGGAGTGGAGGGAATGATCAGCAGAGAATTCCTGAAGGGTTCTCGTGCTTCATATGAATAGTCACCCTGCGGCTCATTTCAGCCACGTTTTGTGTAGTGAATGTGCACGTTGAGTTCCTTCCACAGATTAATGCGCATTGTGGTAAAGGCAAGTGAAGCCTACGGGCCAAAAAGCAGGAAAATCTGCATGTCAGAGAGACAGCAATGAAAGGAGAGAACTAGAGATAGATGATGATGGGAAAAGCAACTGTTTGTTTGTTTGTTTGTTTTTTTGTTTAACTAAATGATAGTTTATGGATTTATTGCAAGAAATTTTCCTGCTTTATCCTTTTAAATTTTTTTCTTTGCATTTCTTGATTCTTGGATTCTCTTTTTGTCTTCCTTTCATCATTCCTTGATCCTCTTTTTCTCCGTGTTCTTCTGTGCTTGATTGAGTGTCAAGATAGATATGAGGGGGAACTATCTTTGAAAATGTCAAAGAGTAGCTGCAAAAAGACACATATTTGCACACTTTACATGAAACATGTTCAACTCTACGTGGATAGAATCCAAGACAGCGAGATACAGAAAAGTAATTAAAGAAATCCTCCTCCTTTCTATTCTGCAGACACTAAACTACCACTGGCACAAGTAAAACAAGAGATGATTGAGATTTAAGGATGGGTCCAACCACTCAGCACTGTGTGAGGGAAAGTAAACAAATTCAAGCAGTTTTTGGAGAATGAGTCATGGCTGTACTTGAGTCAACTAGACCAATAAATTGCACATGGCTTAAAGAAGATTTTCTCATTGTCAGAATATTCCCCTTCTCATTGCATCCTCTCAACAGTCCCAATAAGCACCACAAGGGTTGGAAGATTTGAGAGGAGCTTTCCTTTTGAACAGAATCAGTCAAACTCTGTGAATGGCAAATAAGTGGTACTGCATTTAACAATGAAATGCCAGGAAGTGATGTTGGTCTGCAAAACATCAACCCAGTCTTCTCTTGGGAGACCTTTCCAACACACATCTCAGATAAATACTCATGGCTGGCGACATTCTGCAGGCAGAACTGGCTGTGCCTGACTCACAATGAGGTTGGCTTGAAGATAATTTTTTAGGGGTGTTAATAAGAAGGAGTTTTAGGTGGTTCTTTCAGATAGTCCAAACACAATTTCCCAGCATTTAGAAAACTGGGCATGATAGCCAGAGCTTATTCAAAAGCATGTAAAGTATTTCAGTAGAGTGTGAATATACTTTATCTTATATTTTTCTTATTTTATATTTTATCTTATATTTTATCTTCTATCTAGTATATTTTTATGGTGCAGTATTTTCACAAGGGGTGACGAACCTTTTGAAATGTGGAAGTCCCAAGTAGTAATGTAAAGATTTTATGTTACTCTTTTGTTTATAGTAAAGGTCATGTTTTAGGGGTTCCAACCTCTAAACTCACAGTACAACCTGCTTTCTTGCTGCTCTTCCAATGGACCATAGACATTTTAGAAAATTTCATTCAGCTCTTCTAGAAAGTTTAATTTGATAAAGGTGTTTCTGAAATGGATTCTATTGAATAAAACACAGCATTTTTAGGTCTAACAAGTAGTTTCTTAAAAAAAAATGCAATAATTCTTTGATATTTAAAAACCAAGTTTCCAAGTCTGAGGCATCCTAAGCAAAATTTGTTACTATGGATTTCTTGGCAGTGTTTGTAATATAAATGTAATTTTCTTTTGTTCAAATGACCAAAAAATTGGATGCAAGTACTGGACACAAAAGGTGCGGAGTCTTTTCCAGTTTGTATAATATCCCCTGAGATCTGCTTTAAGTTCCAGCTGAGGGTTTTAGAAACCTTTTCCTTCTGTTTGTAATTTTCTCTCATAAATAGCATGCTTCTGAGTAGAAATGTACAAGGCTGTAGAACATGCAAGCCTGACGCTTGCGCCTCTTCATGAAAACTTTAGAGTGTAGAAAAATAAATCAGTTACGAAAGGATTTCTGAAAAGTGGAAAAAGTGATGTGAGTACAGCTGCAGGAAATTCATTTTATAATCTGAATAGCTGCTTAAGATTTTTTTAATAATAACCACCTAGTTTTAATGGGGACATTTTCATATTGCTCATTCTGTATTCCTGAATACCCATCTGATACTTCGTCAGAAGCACTTGCAGTATCATTTAGATGAAGCAGAACTATTCATTTTCCTTCTTTTTCACCTCAACAAGATTTGCCTTTTTTGACTCTGAAAAGCCCATCCCCTTCTGCTTGTCAGTGCTCTCCAAACACTGTGGGAAGATATTCAGTAAATCCCAAACACACCTTACTGCCCTGCCAACAACATCCATCATCATTCCCTCTCCAGTATCAATCTTCCCCTGTCTCTGCTTGCACTTGGTACCAGAAGGAGCTTGGAGAAGGTGACCTGCATGACTCCTATCTTAAGTTATCTGCCTGGTCCCCCAGAAGTGATTCATGATCATATCAAACCCATCTCCCCGGCGCTATTTTGTCCTTAAGGCTTCGGCAATCGCAGAGACTGACTAGAGACTCCAATCAACCATCTGGTGTCTGCCAACTGGAGTGTCTAGTCAGGTTACACAGAATGCAGGGAGAAATACAGTGCTTTGTATCTGCACCCTCAATACACTCCTCTCTCCCCATGGGCCAAGCAGAATATTAAGCTGTTGAAACTCTGAAAGGTTGAGATGGCAGTAGAGGAAAACCCTAGATTTAAGACGGAAATTTAAAGTCAGCATTAAGGCTTGACTGCATGAAAGCACTTGTAGAATTTATGCACTAGCCCTATACTGGCTAAAGATGGATTTATTAAGTGATGGGATGTTTTTCATCAGTTCCTTCCGCAATTCTGTTTTTTTAATAATAATTTTCCTATTTATAACTGATTACAATTCTGTTAAGGGAGCTGATTTTTTACTTTAAACTCTGATTGTCCTCTAAAAAAAAAAAGGAAACATTAGAAATCTGAAAAAACCATTATATTCTTTTTGCCAAATATTTTTCAGAGCAGGCTGCCTCGATCTGTGCTTTTGCATAGACTGTTTCACTCCATGTGTTTTGAGATGAGCCCTTCCCCTTAGCTATCTCCCTTTCATTTCTCCCCTCGTAAGGATACCACACAACGGGAAATACAAATGCTTTGGCCAGACCTGGTCTTTCCACATTACTGAATCACGTGAAAAGTCTTATTAGTTATAAGCCCTTCATAATAAGCTTCTTACTCAACTGGTTTCCTTCTACCATGGCAAATTTTATCACATCCTTGCACAATCACAGCAGCCTAAAGTGGTCATTTGGGGAACTACTTTCCCAAGGTGGTCCACTGTCTGCCTTGGCACTGTGTGCTTCTAGGCTGAGGGCACTTAGGGCATGTCTTCTGTAGCATCTTGGTGCCTCAGTGTCTCATCCTTAAGCACCAGAAGCAGTGATTGTGTCCTTGAAGGGCAATTTTCATAACACCAATCAGTCCTGAGTTATGTGCATGTGCTGTTCATGGCCTGATTTGATGGGCAATATCTGTCACCCACGGCCTTGAAACTGGGCAGGAAATTTCCATAACTTTCACTGATTTCAATAGCAACTGTAAAGTGGCAATAAATTCATTATTTTGTTTCTACAAACTAAGACACAGGGCAGTTCTGAAATTTCATCCAACACCTGACAACCCTTCCCTGACAGAGAGTTGTTGCATGTGTGAGTGTGTGGCCTGAGGTTTGGTCTAAAAAATGTACTTTCCCTCAGAAGCTGGATTTTTATACAATTACCTGGCCAGTCTTATTCATGTTTAAGACCACAGATAAAGCACAGGTTCCTCTTTATATCTGTTCTTCAACTAAGTTTTGCCCTTTGTATTCCTCAAATAAGAAGTATCTCTACCTGCCAAAGGAAATTAGTCCAGTGGAGGCACTAATGGAACAAGAATAAACAACTTCTCATAAAAATATTAAGGGAAATCAAAACAGTTTGCCGTTCCATATGATTCCATATAAATTCTCCTTTAGGACATCCAGGGGCTTGAATTTTGGATTGGTCTTTCTTTTGCTTTCTCATTTTATCTGTTCCTTTTAAGGAAAAATGCCTGCAATGAAATCTACCTAGGAAAAAAGAAATGAACTACAAATTTTAGACAAGCACAGAAAATCATAAGAAATCAAGTCCCTAACTCCTGAAATCCAGCTCCTCAAAACCAGCATGTTGAGATCAGTTGATCAGACCTCTTCATTTGCTCAGTTTTAGCCAGGGCTGCCCATGTGTTACACACTTAGAGAGCGCAGCTTTGTCTAAAAGCACAGCCCCAAAACAACTACACGGGAACAATAATAAATCCTGGGGAGGCAGTTCAGACTATATTTACTATATACCATCTGCACCGAACCCAGAGAGACATTATGTTCCACATTCCCTGTCTGTGCTACAGAGAGCTTTTCTGATGTGTAAACCATCATTTATCTTGTCTTTGATTCCCTTCATGTGACCTTTCTCAGAGCATGGCAGTATAACATCCTCGCTATGGCAGGCTCCAAGACCATTTGAGGACAGGCCTCATAAAGCCTGCCTTTAACATTAATCGATCACTTTATTATGGAAGTAAATCAAAGCGCTTAAACTCGGGTCTTCAGGGAGTTGAAGGTCAAACAGGGAAAAACAAACTTTATCCTGGGAAGAACACAGAAAAATTCTATCAGCCCCATCCCTTTGTTCTTTGCCTTAGAGGCATGACAAAAGCACGTACTACACACACCAGTTAGTCAAGCACGAAAGCAAATATATATTCATATCCACAAAGTGTTTGACTGATTATTACTGCTTCTTCATCTCTTTATGCCAAGCAGTTTTGCAAAGCCCTTCTTTCATGTCCTGGAAAGCAGAGGCTGAAGAGGGGGGTGGGCAAGAAGAGAATGCAGACACACTTGCCTTCCTGACAGCTCAGCTGGAGAGGGAGAGGAAAGGAGGAGAGGGGTGGTACAGAGGAAGGCTCCAACAGATCTGGTCTTTGTTCATGCAGATCTGGTCTTTATTCATTCTTGCCCTACGCTGCACCTTCACTGATACATTCTGAGAGGTGCAGAAGGACCTCCACACCTGTGAGCACAGGGGCTGCAGGAGCACGGGTACTGCTGCAGGTGAGGGTGAACATCAATACTTCCAGAGAGCCAATTCAGACTGAAGAACTTTTATGAAGAGGAAAATCTGCAACTTGAGTTCTCCTTCACTCAGCAAGGCTGGATAAGCTGAAAGCCACCATCACTTCTTCCTGATTTCCAGCTATCCCAGAGGGATATCGCGCTCTGCCACAGCGTCTGTGGTGCCCCAGACAGGAGTGGCCACTCTGTGCCTTGGAATACAGCTGTAAGGCTTGGAAAAGCACCCCAAGACTGAGTGATAGGGCTGTTTGAGGAGAGGAGGAGGAGGAGAGCCAAGCAAACGTTGCTGTTTCACTGCATGTCCAGCTCAGGGCAATGCTGATGCCCAGGACCTGCTCCTTCCCCAGCAGCTGCAGTGCCTGAGGGGCTGCCCACATCCCCCAGCCCCCAGGGAACACCAGCTGTGCTTGGCAAGCACATCTGGAGCTCTAGAAATCTGTCCCTCCCCAGGCTGGCAGCGGGACAGGGGTGCAAGGCAGCTGCAGAGGTCAGGATGCCCGGTGAGTGTACAGAGAGCTTCTGCCAGCCAAGGGCACACAAGCAGACCCCAACATCACCTTAGGCCAGCCTCTAATTTCTGTGCCTCAATTTTCCCTCACTGAAAAAAGACATATCAAATGTTTTTTTTTTCCTGTTTAACCAGTTTCATTTATGTTGTTTGTTTTAAAGAAAAAAGCCAGCACTTACTTTGCCTTTAGCCTTGCATTCTTCAAACCCTGTGATCTGCTGTTGAAGTGTTCCCTTGACCTGTTCTGCTTTTTGAGTTACCTTGGATTTTTCAAGGCTTTACACTCACATGGGCACACCCAAATGACAGAGGAGGGTGTTGGTCAGTAATGAGCTTTCTAGTCAGGGGAACCTGCCAGTTGAATTTATTTCTATGTAAGACACAGACATTTTTTAAACACAGAAATTTGCTGGCATAGTCAGTAATTAAGGGTGCAAGCACTGATCAACTCTTACTTATTGCTTTTCTTCTGGTGAAAAATGTGCTGGTTACTTTAAAGAACACATGTGAAGACATTGTGCCTGTCCTGAAGTATCACAGGAGGCAAAGCATCTTTGGAAGAAGGCAGGGTTAGGAGAGGCAAAGGTTACAAATGATGATGATGCCACTGATCAGCTATGGAATGTTCTTATCTTGGCATCTCCATTAGACATATAATAAATAAGCTTATTTAAATGAGATTTAGGCAGTGGTTGACTCACAAGCAAAGTAACCACTCAGGAAAAATATGCATGTGAAGGAAATAATTCCCAGCCCCTGGAAGCAAGGCACAAGTGTTTATGGGTGAAGTGACAAATAGACCACTGCAAGCAAAGCTGTGAGTGGAGGAGGAAACAGGGTTGAATTTATGATAGATCACAGACAGAAAAGCAGGCAAAGAAGAGTTCCACAATATATATGTATCTATTGTATCTATTAATGGAAGGCTGAGGAAGGAAGAGCACTGTCAGTTTGAAATATATTACTTTTCCAGGAGTTATGTTTTCCTATTTTTAAGTGATTTCATCTCTTTTTCTTTTATGCAGTGAATCATCTGAAATGAACAGGGAATGCTGACTGCACTATTAATTAGAGGAAAATTGAAATGTAAAGTGCTATCAAGTACACAGCACTAAAAACCTAGAATAAGCGTACACATTTCCACATTTCTGTCAATTACAGTAGTATTAAGAGTATTACCAGTGGAAAAGGAAAAAAATATGTTTCAGTATCACAGTGACCCTTTTAGGCCTGAAGTTCTGGGAAAAGAAGTTGACTCAAAGATAGCATAATGCTGCCAGTCAGTGAGAAAAGGTCATTTTTTCTGAAGAACTCTCTGAAATTTAGCCAGGTTGATTGAAGAGCACAGCGTGGGTCAGCAGGTTCAAGAGCAAGACTACCTGAAAAGTCCCAGAGTGAGCAGCAGCTATTGCTCTAACCACAGAGCAAATGGAAAACTGAGGCTGCCCTAGAAATTACCAGCTCTTAATTATGGTCATTTCTGATGGGAAGCATCCACAGCATCAGAGATGGGATCCTACCCTAAAATGAGCATGGGAAGTACAGTGTCCATTTGAAATAAATCAAGGGTCCAGCTCCAAATATGACAGCTGACCCCTCTGTTGAGACAAGCCCAAGAGGACACTTTGGGTCCAAATCCTCCCTCACTTCTATCAGGAACACCAATCTGAATTTGACTGCTATGGCTGGGCCCCTTATCTCTTAAAAGATTTTCTGGTTTGGTTTGGACTGGCATCCAAATCCCAAAAGATCTAAACTTCCAATTAAATTTGAAATATTTACAGCAGGACTTCCTGAAAAATCCTGGTGCTTTCTGATTCTTAGTAGGTCAAGGAAATGGAGGACTGAGTATTCTAATATTTCCATCTCACAGAAAACTGCAAATCCATGAGTCCAGGTGAAAGACAAAAATATGGAAGATTTTGTCTGAACAGTCTCAAATCTCAGCAAAAGTTTCTGCTGGCTTTTTCTTTGAGTATTTGAGTATAAACTTAACTTATTTCCTCCCAACAGACTCGTACACTCCGGTAACAGGCAGCCAGTGTTGGAGCGCTTCCCTCTGTATTCACATGTGCATGTAAATAATTCCAGTAATTTCCCTGGACACAATTTCCAGCTAATGGTTTGTTTCTAACTATAATGTTTTTGCACACTCCCTCCCCAACCTGCCATTTCAGTGATATAAGATTTTTTTTTTATTTAATCTTGCAAATTGACAATGAAAATAGATTCCCAGGATTAAAAAAAAAAGGCCCAAATTCTTCCATCAGCATCCTGAAAAGGTATAAATATGCATCTGTCTGGCTGAGCTAAAACCTACTCACTGAGTAGTTTGTTCCTGATGGGGCTGTTCTACAAAGACAGAGTTATTTTGTCTAAGCACTCACAGTCCCGACTCCTCATATTTCAGCGTCCCCCAGACTGCTGGAGGTCAAAGCCTGAACTTACTGGTGAAACTTTAAAAATATAATTTACCCTGTATTTACATTTAGGTGCTGAGCCTAACTGCTGGCCACTACTCCTAAGAGTATTTGCAATCTTTTTATTGCTGATGAGTGATAAAACATCCTCTTTTATGCTGCTCTTTTACATTTGCTAAAATGTCTCTGAGTTACTGGATGAAGCTTAATGAGAAGAATTCATTCACTTCAGGTTATAGCTTTTTTTTGTAAAAGCAGAGAGATTTACTGAATTGCTACCATTCTAGATAGGAAAACTACATTTAAATGTTGGCTTTGAGATTGGCAGTCCAAAATGACAATGCTTGCAAATGGATTGCTTGTACACCTATGTGCTATAGCTCCACTGGAATAAAATATGGCCAGGAGGGCTATTTTCATGATATACTGCATTCATAATAAATTTTTATATAATCAGTACTTCTGCTCAAAAAAAAAAATAGAACCTTTCAGAAAAGGTAAAACACCATTGTTTAATGAAAAATATATAATAACTAGCTTGGCAAATGTTGTATGTGAAATTTCAACAGAAACCATAAATTATATTAAATGCCCAATAAAAATGTTCAATCAAAAGCTCATTTTAAGATACATTGTTAATGAACTGTATGAAATGATGCTTAATCAAAACCCGACACCTTGCAGGGGAGAGAGATTCCACAGGACCTAGGAGCACAATTGTTCTGAACAAAGGATAACAATAGAACAGGGTAATTAATAGTCTGCACTCCTGTGGCGTTCTCCAGGGAATTCCAATTTCTAAACGAGCTCCATTGTTTTTCGAGAAAGCAGAAATTATGCTGCATGATACTGTTAATGCCTTGAACTTGATCAAACATTAAGACATCATTTGTCAGGCAGGATCTGGTTGCTCCAGAGTACTGATCATTCCCCTATTTAAAGTTATTGACTGAAAAGGAGAAAAGACTTTTCTTGTAATAGCTCATTTTGCAAAAGCATTGCTGTGTCCTTATCTTTTCTGTCTGCAGTTTTGTAATTCTCAAATTGCATAAAACTAGTCAAAGAAAACCTCAAGGAACAGTTCTTCATCACAGTGGTATTAATAAGAGATTTGGTGTGGTTATACTGATATGCACAACAGATTTTCATATTTGGTTCCTTTTCAATTGGCACCCTATAATGAGTATGTCATATTCATCATATATAAATTTCTAAATTTTCCTAGCCAAAGATAGAAAATGCTACTCTTCCTAGCAGAGCAGAAGAGGGGGGTAAAGTACTACAAGGACAGAATACTGAAATACTCAAGTCATCCTAATTATTGGCAGCATTACAGTTGTAAATAGTTTCAAATTCAGTTCTCTGCGTATTTTTCCTCCTCTTAAATCTTCATTCCTTTGAGCAACTTGGAAACATTAATTTTCTACAAATGCAATTTTTCAAAACAGTCATAAGCTGCTATTATTATTAATCATGATATTCATGTTAGTACAAAAATGGATTTAGTGCAGAGCAGAGGAAGATATGGCCCCCTCCCCTTCTCTTCATTACAGCCTCCCACTCGGAGCTGTGTTCCTGCTTGCTCAGCCTGCAATGCTTGGGACTAGAAAGAACACAATCATACTATCACCAACAACGCCTGAGAAACGTTAATGCCTTCAAAGTTGTGTTTCTTAACAGGAAAGCCAACTTTTCATACTGGACTTGTACTCTCTGAGACCACCAGCAGATTCCAGGGAGAAGCTGGGGTGTGAATGTGTTCCAGCCCACTGGCAGTGCCATGGCTGCTCCTCACTCCAGCACTTGTTTCCCCTTCCCTCGGGGACACTCACTGACAAGAGACCAGCCAACACACCACAGATTCCCGCTTCTTTATTCCTGGCAATGTTTCTGCATCCTTAAGCACTTTTGAGAAGTTGTCCCATTCCCGTGTAAGTGGAGCAGCTCCATTCAGCGGGGTCAGAAGTGAGAAAGCCCCCGTGGAACATTTCTTCGTCTGGTGATTTCCAAGTCTGCCACAGTGCTAAGAAAACACACATTTTAAAAAATGGATTTATATTAAAGAGAGCTAGATGCGAGACATTCCCACTGTGAGAAGCCCCTTTTTAGTGCATTTTCTGCTGGACTGGAGACAGCTGTACCGAGATGAGCAAACCAGGCTGAGCCTGAGGCTGGGAAAGGTATTGTGTGGCTGCGCAGGACATCTTTCTCTGTGCCTTGGTACGTGAGTCTCAGTGCAGAGAAATAGCTCAGATTATTAAGCTTGGAAAGGCACATTTGGATGTTGATTTTTTTGACAGAGGCATTACTGTGTCACTGGCACTTAACAGCTTCTGTAGCAGTGGTCTTATTTTGGTGTCTCCAGCACTGGGAGCAGCACCTTGGGCCCCTTTCTGCTGTGGGCCTGGCCCAGACAGGGGAGTTGCTTCTTCCACCTGCTGCAGCCACGGCCCAAAACTCAGTCCCTGCAGGGAGAGGGGCTGGCTGCCTCCTCAGCTGCTGTGGTGTGCATGTCAGCAGCTCTGCACTGCCAGAAGGGCTGCTCCTGCTGGCCTCCGGGGTCTCTGTGCCACAGTCAAGGGCAGGCAAATGAAGTAAAACTATGCAGAAATTCAGGAAAGACAGTTTAAGTCAAGGAATTACTGTGCTCATCAATCTTTGTGTGTTTTCTGAGAAGGAAAAGATACTTATTTTTCTTTACTCTTGCTCCTTATAAATGAATGTATGTTCACAGAGAACTGTGAAGAGATTAGATATGCAGCCAAGATAAGGTGCAAAAAAGCCCCTTGGAATGTGGCAAGAGATATCTCTCATATCTCAAAGCTGTCCTTTAACAAGACCACTTTTTGCTCTATCCAGCTATCAGTTCCAACTCTTTCCCTAAAATTTCTGCACAGTAAATATGATGCCATTGCTGTCTTTATTCCTTAGATATCTAATTGCTATTTGTATTTTCCCAACAGAAAACTTAAATGTATTTTTGATTTTTTCTTTCCAGTAATGAATGGCACTATATTTTTTCTTATTTTTTATTTGAGATATGATGCACCTTTCTCTCCCATTTTAAACCTTTACTTATGATTTCTTTTTCATACCTTGCAGCATCTTATAAAATATAAAATAAAAAAAATGTAATGAAACATTCAGAGGTTTCTTCTCCTTGTGGGTTTTAGGAGACGCAACACTGTGCTGAATTTTGAGCCTGCATTTTATTACTTCCAAGAAGGTGCAAAGAATAACAATAAACACCTACCTGCACTTGGAAGTTGACAAAGAGAATGTGCTCAAAGGCTCCCTCACCTCAATTTCAAATCACAACTGGGTGCCTCTAAGGTAGGGATGAGGACATTAAGATGTGTTGTCATTCTTCTCTGCATATGGAGATTCCACAATCATTAATTTAAATGTTTAGTGCTCATACAGTTTTGATTCATTATTGAAGGAGACCAAAAGCTGCTGTATTCTAACCAGAATGGTTTGCTGCTGCCGCCACAACTGCAACTAGCTGTGCTCACTATTTTATTCTCTTTTAAGGAAAAATGCAATTTACTGTCTGTGGTTGTCTGTGCCTCTGTGGTGATTTCATAGAATATTTTCCCAGCTATCTTGCTCCACTCTGTCCTTCCTGCCCATCAAGATCTGCATTACAAAATTTCTTCTCTTAGTTGTACGCATTTCTTCTAGGTTACATGAGCTGCCAGGAAGCTAAATGAGATACCATCAGAAAACTCTGGTTCTGAGCAGTTCTACCCCTCTTACTCGATTGCTTGGGGCAGGTATTTAGGACAAGCACTCCTGTGCAGACAAAGCAGGCCCTGACAGGGACCGCACCTGTGTATGATGCTGGAAGTAACACCAGGGAGCCACCCTCCACAGGAGAGATGGGTCTGAAAATGAGGGACTCTGGGAATACAGCACTTCCCTCTGAAAAGGAGAGGTTCTGGAGGTTTGAAGAGTGATGCCCTAAGAGACTTCTGGATTCAAAAGTGAAAAGGGCAAATGGTACTGGTTAATCTTTTTTGAAGTATGGAAAGACATTTACATGTGTATATTAGCTGAAGAGGAAAAAGTAGCTGGTGATATACCATAACAGGCCTCTTAATGATGGTGTGTTATTAATTGGCTTAATACAGGCCATGGCATTGGGTTTGGATTTCAATGATCTCTAGGATTCCTTCCAACACAAATCATTCTCTGATTCTATCTTCTTGTCATCCCAAAAGTGATCCCAGTGTTCAAAAACAAAGGAGTCTGTAAGACTGTAACATTTGAGTGCCCCTACAAAATATTTCAGGTGATAATTAAAGCTTCAAGGTCAGGTGTGTGCATTTATTGGTGTATATGAAATACTGTTCACAGAAGACAAGTCCCTTGGAAGTTTATGAGGCAATCATGAACTACACTGCATTCAAATAAATCAAGGTTTAAATCCAACAGATTTAAATGTGCCACTCTTAAAACGTGTAGAATTCCACTGAAAATCCAAGTCTAAACCGAAGACAGTGTTTATGTAGATTAAGAAGAAAAATCAATTCCAAAAACAAGCAGCAAATGAATCTGAAAACAAAGAGGAGGGGGAGGTATGTGGAGGTACAAAACACAGATGAATGTCTAAGAAAGGACTGGCATGTTGGAAATGTGCAGATCTGAGAGCCAACATGGAGAGCCCAGGGTCACATAACAGAAGGAATGGTGCAGTGGACACACAGTGCTGCATGAAGCAGAAATAACAGAAATATGAAGCAGCACATCATAGTCACAAAGGTTAGCAGCATAGAGAAATGGCACCAGGATAAATATTAGTTGATATTTAGTGCACATAGTGTTTTAATATCCATGAAGATGTTTGAACAGGCAAAACTATTCAAGCTTACCACAGTCATTGCCTAAAAACCAGCCCCATTTTGCAGATTAGTTATGAATCTACAAGATGTGTGTATGCATTAAAGCAGATAAAATATTTACAATTCTAAATTGCAGATACAATGTCCCACTACTGCCTGCTTTCAAACCATGCCTGAATCTTAAATTGATCGTGTAGATATTAAGACTGGGAACTATCTGACTTCCAGTGCTACCAGCATTAAGCCAGAAGATGTAATGGAAGGATACAGAGGTTCATTTCATAAAGCCCAGCAGTTTCCTGGGGAATACAAGATTAAAGTGAATCCTCCACTATGAGCACCAATGAAATATTTCTCCTGCACCAAGGCAGATAGGCCAGCAAGACTCTTTGAGAGTAAAAAACACACAAAAGGTCCATGCCAAAACCAGGAAAAGGCATTCATGGGAGAGCTGTAACTCCATCTAAGTCCTTAATCAAGAATATGTCTAAATGACTGCACCTGATTGTATATACATTTATATATGCAATTTAGGCTGTGCTAAATATTTCAGATGATGGATGTAAATACAGCTCTAGTTTATTGTTCTGTGTATTACACGCTTTTAAATCTTATTGCTTGTCTGCCCTGAGTCTATAAATTTCCTGTCTGCAGGGCACTTTCCAGAGGACACTGTGTCTCAGACACTCAGCTGTGGCAAAGCCAGCTTTCTTTCCAAAGAATCTTGGTAGCTTTCCTCCAGTGAGGGAAGGTGTGTTCAGCATCCCCATCTTCCCCCAGGACCATACAGCCATCATTTTTCTTTAGGATAATTTAACCAGGCTGAGCTCTTTAAAGGTCTTGGACTATTCACAAGTGCAGGCTGAGCCATACACTACAGAGCTCATTGGCATCACTAAACGGAATGAAAATCCAGCAGCAGGATTGTACCCTGATGTAAGTGAAACCAGAAACCACAAATATAAGCTTATTTTATGGTGAAAGCATGGATAAATAGTGAACTTGTTTACATAAAGTCTTGGGAATAATAGGACCAAGAGAACAGTCAGTTATTGATAAAAACAAATCCCAAATTTTCAGGAAAACGTGATGTGCAACAAAGAGGACATTTAAACTGCACTTCCATCAGTAAAGTTATGCCTGTGTTTGTCTAAAACCTTATTCAATTTGGCAAGGCAATGTCCAGTCTCCAGATAATAATCTTATGACTATGGAAAATGGAGAAATGCAATGAAGAGGAACTCAGATTCAGGGACAGATATGCCAGCTGCTGGCACCTGAAACTGACTGTGGCCAGGCATAATCATACGGAGGAGCCACCTGAGGGGAGTGATAAATGCAGTATAACTAAGGGTTTCATTTAAGTCACATAATCAGAGATGTTCTTTTCTAAATATTTTATCGGACAGTTAATCAAAACAAATTCTCTGAACATTTTATTTCCAGATAGGAATTCTTCCTCAAATCTGTGCTAGTTCCAAACAAGGCATTGATGGATAATGAATTGAATGATATATGTGAGAGACTGGTTAGTCCATGATCATTGAAAGTTCACGTAGTTGTTTTTATTGTATGTAAAATATGAAAGCAGTCCCAAAATGTACTCTTCTTAATTGTATACAAATGAATTCATATCTTTGCCAGTCTTCATATATTACCCGAAAATACCAACATTAAACTGCCTACTGGGAATTTTCTTTGGACTGGGAGTAGAAGAATATTTTACAAATTTAAATTAGTACCTTATTGTAATCTTTGTACTTCAGATTACCTTTCATGAATCTTTATCTTCAGATTAGATAAGATTTCCCTCTGTCTGAATTTTTCTGGTGCAGTCCACAGAGAAATGGAAAGATTCAGGAAATATCTGTTACCATTTAGTGTTGCTTGTACTCTGAAACCACCTTAAGGCTTGAATATATGAATATTTGCTCTGAAGTCGACATTAAATGTTCCTATTGAAAGTCAAAATGTAGTGCACTGAAATATTAGCAGAGCACTGTCTAAAACCCACCTCACTTCTAATTTCAAAGGGATTTGCTCTCTCAAGCAGGCACTGAACTCCTGAAGCCATGATAATTTGGCCCCACCGTGGCAGTGGGGAGAGCAGAGGCTGGAGGTAGGTAGGGGTGCAGTATTTTGGGGAGTCACTAGATGGTGGTAATGCTGACACCCAGATACCACTGTCAGCTCTGCTCAGCCAAGCTCCAGGTGAAAGTCTTCATCCCCTGCTGTGGGACCTCTCCTTTCAGAAGCAGTGTATATTATTAGTAAAACCTTCCTCTCGTAACTTTTCTGACTATAAATTATTTCTTAGTTGTAGTTATTACCTCAGGCTAGATCTAAATTTTGAAATCTTAGTCTAGACTCCCCAGCCTTTCTTCTGGAGCTCCAGCAGACAGGGAGATGCCAATTGATCCCCTTTCAGTCTTTGTATCCTTGGAGATACCAAATTCCCCTATGACTCTGCCATGGTTTAACATTAAGCTGGCAAATAAGCCACACACAGTAAGGAGCTCCCTTGCTCCCCTTGGTGGCACAGGGGAGAGCACAGGAAAACTGAGAAAACTTGAGGATTGAAATAAAAGACAGTTTAACAGGGAAAGCAAAAGCCACCCACACAAGCAAAGCAGAACAAGGAATTAATTCACCACTTCCCAAGGACAGGCACGTGTTCAGCCATCCCCAGGAAAGCTGGGTTCCATCACATGTAACAGTGACTTGGAAGGCAAACATCGTAACTCCCAATATCCCCCCTCTTCCCTCTACTCCCAACTTCATATGCTGAGCATGACTGCAGGAATGGTCAGGAGTGTCCCTTTGATCAGTTGGGGTCAGCTCTCCTGGATGTGTCAGGGTGGTGCAATAGGCAGAAAAGGCCTTGACTTTTTGTTGTTGCAAGCCCTGCTCAGCTATACCAAAATCACCTCTGTATAGTCACTGCTGTTTCCAGCACAAGTCTGAAACACAGCCCCATACTGGCTGAAAAGAATTAACTCTACCCCAGCCAAAACCGATACAGACTCTAATCCAAAAGTTCTCCTCATTTCCAACCATTTGTGAGTTGAGATAGATGTGGGTCCAGAAAACAGTGATGGACACAGCTGGGCACATGGGAGCTGCATGGTCTGTTCCCAACAAGGCACCAAGGGCTGCCCAAGGCCACCAGTTCACCCCTTGGGCAGTGACGGAGGAGGAGGAGGAGGTGACATCTTTGATCAGCGAGGTGGTGCAGAGCTGCAGCAATACAGGAAACTCCAGCAGGAGCTCTGGAGATGGTGCCTGGCTGCTGCCCCAGCAGCATGGCGCCTGGGGGATCCTCTCTGTGCCATCTGCACGGCTGTGCTGCACATCCCTTGGCTTTGACAAGCTTCACCTTATGCACAGATCCCATTACTGCAACAAGAAAGTACAAACATCCACCCCTGCCCTGCATTTTGCTGTGGGGATTCATTCTTCTATTGCTCAACTGCATCAAAAACTGTTGCGTTTGAAGCTGATTGTGTCTTTGTTGTTTCTGTTGGTCAGGACTGTCCTTCTGGACTGGTACAGAGAATGACAAAAAAGGAATGGAATGTATTGATTTCTTTTTAAAACGTATTTGTTATCTCTTTCAGCATAGTATAATAAAAATTCTGCATCAGAAGACCATGCTTTGCTTTTCATTCCTTTCACAATTCTAAGAACTTGCTACAACCTTTGCAATGAAGGCAGTGATCAGTCTTCCTGCTTCTGCTACAGCAGTTCCAAAGTAATAGGTTGGTTTAATCCTCCATCAACAGGCAGAGTATGAAATATGCTATGGGGAAACAATGTGTCTGGAAACGTATTTATAAATATGCTAAGTGCATCCTCAGAACCTTTTTTTTTTCTTATTCTTTAGCATTGTTTCAAAAGCAGTCTCCTTCATTGTTTCTTCAGAAATGCACATGCTTACCTTGAATAACTCATTATGAACTTCTGCACAAAGACCTTTAGGAGTTTAAGAGAAAAAAACATCTGTTATTCAAAATAACCTCATCTCAGTAGACAGTTTTCCTGTATCCAGTCTGGGTGCAGTGTGAGTGTTTTGCAGGTGCAGTCTTGCTGACCTTGGATGTAGCAAATAGGTGTAAATGACATTCAGGCCCCTCTGCTGCTGTCATTATGGGTTCTTTGTTATACTGCAGGAGTCACATTAGCATTACACTGAGAGTACAGTATTGCAGGTGAAAGAGAAAACTGAACCTCATGGATATTACAGTATAACAGCTTTGGCTCAGACTCCTGAGGCAGTGAGCCAAGCGATAACAAAATGTAAGTCAAATTAAATACAAAAAACCCTCCTACATTAGCATTAAGGATTTGACTTGCACTCCTTAAGAAAAAGTGTTCTAAGTTAAGTCTGCTTCCCTCTGAGTTTGGAATTAAAGCGATACAAGCAACTTAAACTTTCGAAAAATGGACAATTTCTTGCTTGCTTGTTTTGGTGTTGTGTTTTAATTGTGCTTTAGACAGCTTGTAAACAGCATATACTAGATTTTGCGTTTAAACCTTTATTTGTTTAATCACATCATTTTTTCAGCCAGAAAAAAATTAAGGGTCTGATCTATGATTTTTGTAATCAAATTTAGTAAACTTTGAAGCAGGAGATGACAACTCAGGAATACGCATAAAAAAAATAAATTGCCAAATGCATGAAAAGAATATACGCTGGAATATGATTTCCAAAATAACCTTTTCACAGTGTTGTTCATCTTGCATTCATTTCCAGAATTGCATTAATCCATTGTAGGTTCACATTTTTGCAGTAAGAAATATAATTTTCTAGTTGATAGGGTCTCGCTTAACCATATAATTAATTGGTAAACTTTTAAAAATGAGATTATATTTTAAAAGCCAGGGAATGCAAATTGTTAAGTGTATACAAATCTGTTTAAAAAGAATGGAAGGACTAAGATGAGTAAAGAGCACAGTGTCAGGTTTGTTGCAAAACTGAACTGCCATTCCTTTTTAACCACAGTTGCATGCATAAAGCACAAGTAATCTAGGCAGCAAGCTTTGACTTAGAATATTTAAAAAAAGGGGGCTGATAAAAAGTCCCTCCTCTTCTTCAAAAGACAGAATGAAGAAAATACCAAAAGCGACATAATAGTCAATTCTGGCGGTGGGGAAGGAGCAGGACAAAAAGTCATTCTTCATCCACAGACATGGCAGAACTAAAACAGGATGCAATCAAATCATAATTTGAAATGTGGTTTTTTAAAAAATATTCTTATCTCCTTTTTCTATTAATTACCACATCTTGTGAACTGTTATATTTCAGAGGAACGAGTCAGACAAGATGTCTGCTTATAATTAAAGTGATGAAGAAGCATCAAAATAATGTCCCAATTCAATAAAACTTAATAAAAATGAAAATATAATACATGTGCTGACAACAAATAATGTGAACATGCTTGAAATACATCAGGCAGGAGTCAAAAAGGCCATTGAAAAACCTGCAGCCTACTGATAGCCTGAATGGCCCGGCACAGAGTGAAATGCTTACCTATCAATCTCTTCTATGGAAATTTATGTATATGAAGCTAATGGGAAATGATTTTACCTTAAATTGAAATTGTTACATCCATGGGGAGACAAAAGTGTCCATGGGGCTTCCTTTGTTTATTTCTTATTAATTGAATTCTAAGTAGAAATGGAAAAGGTTGGCATTTATTAAAAAAAAAAGGATTGACATGAAGAGAGAGAGATTTAAAACCAAAATCAATTTCTTTTTGATATGGAATAACATAATTCCTCACAACCCTGTATGTATCTTCAAACTAGATAAATAAATATGAAAAGGAAGATTTCTGTTTCAATATTTTTATGGTTTAAAAATTTGCTTTTGCTGACTGTCATAAACTCTCAAAGGTGTCCAAAAAAAAGGTTCTTTCTAACCAATGCTCTGTTTCTGAAATTGATCTTTGATCTCTTTTTTTTTTTAAATTGGGACCAAGCAGCAGACAATAAAATGAAAGTCAATAAACAGGTCAGCTTCTCTCCAGCCCTGTGGGCATTCCTGCTTTTGTCTAAAGAACCCCTAAACCTCCAGTCATATGGCAAATGTCCTGGCGAAAAATAATGATGACAAGTTATAAAAAAAGATTGAAGTGCTAGGAGAGTTTGAAAAACAGTCCTTGCAATAAAAAAATCTCAGATTGGTGACTGTAAAATGAAAAGGCAGCAGGTCTTTTTCATGTACTGTGCACAGTGAGAGGCAGAACCAGGCACCTGAGTTTGAAGCCATCCTGGGGCAACCTGGGGCTCATTGCCCATGGCCACACTCTCATGCAAAGGAGAATCTATGGCAATCCATGGGGTTTTGTCCATTTTTATAAATGCCAGCCATTTTACCTCCAGGTGAATCAGAACCCCTGCAGCATGCTGTCCAAATACTCACTGAGGGTGAAATTGCACTGACATTTCTCAATAATTGACAAAAACTCCAATCTCCAGGGAAGTGGTGGAATTCTTAGGTGAGCCCATGTTTCCAGCTGGCTCAGGGGCTGGCGTGTCCTTGGGCATGCCTCAGATGCTTTGCTGTGTTTGGTGTCCCTGTGCCACAGCGGCTGCTGTCCTTGCCCATGCTGGTTGGTGTGTGGGACAAGTCGATCCGCTGCGCGCTGAGTCACCACATTAATCAGTGGTTTGCTACCTCTTGTCTCCTCCCTGCAGGGAGGCAGGAAACACACTGGGTATCCTTGAAACTGGCATCCAAGATGTGAGCAGGATGTTGAGCTACTCATCCTCTGAGCACCCTGATGCATAAGTCTCCTTAGAGCATCAGCTGCATATGAAAATCCCTTTTCACCCACATGCTTCCAGTGGGTGAGCACTGATGTCATTGCTCTGGAGCCAGATGAGATGCACTGTTTGGCTGAAGGAAGCCTCTTGGTTGCCAGCTGATTTGCAGGTAGCACTGACCTACAAAGGCCCAAACAAGCCTTCTTTGTGTTCACGTCCCCTTCTCTCCCTCTATGAGTCAAGGGCAATGAAATAGTACAGGCACACAATTAAGGAGAGCTTCTGGTCCTGAGCAGGCTTTTTGACTCTTTTACATAGGGCTACTTCAATCATTTATCCAAAACAGGGAAGGGACAGACATTTCCAAAACTGAAATAGAGGCTTCCTTAGGAGCACAGTGTACAGATTCTTGCTCTGAATAGGATGCAAGCTCACTCCAAAAAGCACAGATTTCAGGGAGCTGTTGAGCAGTTGGGTTCAAGGTGCCTCAAACACCAAGTGGGAGCTGCACAGGGGATATTGGGGTAGAAATCTGTGTCTTTGCACTGGCAGAGTCACATGAGTGTGAAATCTCTCAGTCTTCTTCTGGCCTGCACAGAGGGTTCTCCAACCAATATATCTTTAATTAAAGGAGAACCTTTGAGCAACTTCATCTACAAGCTTTGGGCTGGCCCAGGAGGCTGTTCAGCTGTATCACATCTCCAGGCTTTCTCCCTATGCAGCAGTTGCTCTTGTAGGTACAATATGCCAAGCATAATCAGTTAAACTAACCATGAGGTCTTCTGAGTGACAATCAGGCTTTTTCAACACTTTCTTTCAGCAGCAGCAGCAGTGTGAACCTGCCAAGAGGAGGTGGGTGGGCCACACGACTTCAAGTTGCTGCTGATAAATTATTAATTCTCCAAGAGGCTGCTGAGAGTTGAAAGTTGGAGAGGAGATGTAACCTCCAAGCATCTAGGGATCATTTAAAAAGGACTTGTTCCTGATAGGGACAGTGGGAGAGACAAGATTATATGCAAAGTGCTGACCTGGGGGCAAGTTAAGCATGTCTTGCTTTCCTGGAAGGTTCTGAATTTGTCAGAGCTGTGTGCAACCATATTAAAAAAAATGGGCCTTACAGACTTTGGCCAGAAATTATTCTAAACCAATCCTGATATAATTCCCTAAACAGATTTCTGCATAATTGCTTGTTTCCCCCTTAACAGTAACTGAGAAATCCCCCAGGTGCAGAGCACCAGGAGCCACTCCTTTGCAAGCTGTCCATCAAGGCAGACTGGCCCTCCTGGCTCGGGTTCAACAGCCTCCAGTCCTGTATTCATTGGCACTACGAGACAAAAAGGTTTAGCAAAATAAGGCTGATGGCAGCAGCTCTGGTAATCCTGCCCTAACCTGTGCTAAAATGACACCGTGTGAAAATGCCAGCCCTTGCAGGTACAGGCTAGAGTGTTTGGGGTTTAATGCTTGGTGAACACTAGGCTGTAGGAATTCAAATTTAAAGTGTCTGGAAAATTCCCATTATCATAACTGAGAGGTAGGGGAGCCTTAGCTCATCACTTCCCACCTCAGCACCCCTGGCCTCAGGTTGTCTAAAGCCCTCATTAAGACTTCTCTTGACCTGCACGATGGGTCTGATGAATTAGAAAATTCATATTTCCCAATGAAGATTTCAGGACAGCTAGGTACACTAGGAAATTAATTTCATACATTGTTTGTGCCAGATCCTGGATATTCCCACCAGCTCATCAGAAATTCAGTTCAAGCCCCCTGCAGGTGGTGGGGTTTTCTGACACATGGGAAGTCACCTTCACGTGTTGATGCACCATTTAAAGTTCACACGGGAGTGCACAGTAGAACCTGTGTAACTCAGAGAGAAACA
Organism: Camarhynchus parvulus; assembly: GCF_901933205.1. NCBI lineage: Eukaryota > Metazoa > Chordata > Aves > Passeriformes > Thraupidae > Camarhynchus > Camarhynchus parvulus. The sequence continues at coordinate 58,393,280 of NC_044574.1, read as the reverse complement.
ATACAGTTAAGACAGAAAATCCAGATTTGCTACTAATGTAAATGATGAACACTTCACTGTAGCACTCTAAAACAAAGGCAGCTTTAAAATTCCAGATGACAAAGCCGCACCCAGCTTTAGTTTTCATCCTCTAAACAATGAGCCACTGTCATCCTCTCATCATACCCAAGGGACAAGAGAGGAAAGAGGAGTTCTTGATTGCAGAGCAATGCTTACATTTGTTTGTATATCCCTAATCTGGAGAGAGATGGTATGTTGCCATCACCATATTCAATTCTTTACCTTTCAAGGGCCCTTGAAAATAGAAATGTCTGCTTACTGGTTTGTACAAATGTTGAACTAAACAGTAAGTATAAGGCTTTGTGAATTTAGTCTAGAGGAGCCAGCTACTAAAGAACATATTCAAAATGTATTTGGAGAGATGGTATGAACTAGTAGTACAGGTTAAGGTTGTTATGCATAAATAGTATTTCTCTTGGAATATTCATGGCTTATAGCTGAATCAACATTCCAGTCATAACAATTGGTTTGACCAGGCAAAGTCAAGTGGTACATTGACCTGCGGCTCAAGAACTGAGCATCAATAAAAACAAGAGCAGCAGCAACTGCGTGAGGGAATTCATGGTCTACCCTGATAATGGGATTACCCCTATAGAGGGTGTTTCCTGACTATCACAATTAATTTAAAATCTTGTACCCCTGCAGAGCAGCTGAAGGTTGGTTTGCAGCAGAGGTAAGAGAAAGGCTGTGGTTTTAATCCAGCTGAAAAATAACAGGAGATCTTCCCTGCAGCCTCAGGTAAGCATCATGGGCTTCTGGTGGTGTGCAGCCCTCCAGCTCAGTCTCTCCTGCCATGCCCTTGCCTGGTTTTCAGCCACGTTAATAAAGCACACTGGAGCACAGAGGCACATCCTGCCCTTAGGCTTGCCCTTACACACCAGTGTGCAGCTACATGCCATCCCCTGGCCAGCAGAACATGCTGGCAAATCAGCAGCTCCTTTAATGTCCCTGTTGGCTGTGCACAAGCTCTCTGAGCCTTGCAGCCATGTGTGGTAGGACCAGTCAGCTGGAGAGCTTCCTGCACTGCACCAACAGGTGCCCAGCAGAGCCTGAGAAATGTCAGCTCTGCAGAGAGACCTGGCAGGACAAAATCATTCCATTCTGGCACGGGAGGAGTTTGGGATGAAGGCCTGACTGATGCTTTTTGTGCAAAGCTAATCCTCTGCATTATTTTAGATCTGATGAAAGCTAGACTGTCAGTTCAGCACAGGAAAATTCATCCATGTGCAGGAGTATTCTATGAGGTTGTATGCCTGCCATGCCAGAATATGGCTTCAGTGAGACTCAGAGTCACACTGGCCTTTTCCAAGCCCTCTACCCAGGAAGGAATTCCTCTCTAAATGAAAAACAGCTCTCCAGTAAGTAAAACCTCCTAGAAATGGCTTGCTTGACTGATGTGTCACATGGTTCATCATGTACTGTATTTCCCCCCAGGTAATCTGCCTGAACAAAGACTTGCTTTTGTCCTCAGGTTCTTTTGCCTCCTTGTATCTCTCATTCTTCAGCAATGCCCTCCATGCTGGAGCGATGTTGTGAAGCTTTGCTATATTGTGCAATGTTGTCAAAGAAATTTATGGTCCAGTATTTTGCCTTTTTGGAGGGCTGCTCCTCCCCTTTCTGCTTTAGCAAAGAATTTACTCTGGTCAAGGTCATGTGAATTTCACCAGTGGGGATACCTGACTGACAGGATACCAGTTGTGCCCCAGAAATGTATTATCTCTCAAAATACATGACAACAAGGTATTAAACCCATACTCAGCCTGCAGCTTTTTAATTCCAGGTTTGGCTGGATTTGCACACTATACAGACAGAAATCTGGTAGTTGCTTGAGAAAGGAAAAAAAAAGATGAAAATTGATAAGTTAGAATAAAAGCATGAATCCATATCAATCACTCAGAAAGGTTTATACACAGATAGGTGTGTGGGAAAACTGGAAGAACTCAATCAAAACTGATGCGGAGAAGAAATGACTGGCTATATTGACAATGAGGGATAATAACTATAGAGCTACATGGCAGGAAGACTTACAAAAGGGAGCCTCAGAACTAGTGACATAATTTGAATGAAAAATGTCTCAGGAAAACTTAAATGTCATTGCTGTTCAGGTTGTCAACAGTAATGCTGTCATTTAGGTAAATGCTACATTATTTTATTACAAGCCTTTAATTATTGTTCTTGCATTCTATGTTTTGTTAAGCTCAACATTAAGGTGACCCATTATTACTTATTAAAGGCAAAATGGCAGCATAATAGCAGGCTAGTCCAAAAAATCCTCAGCACTGTGATGCATTCATGGAGCCCATCCTGGACAGCCACACTCAGTGCTTCAGTAACACATCAGGTCTGTTGTTTGGTTTGTCTGCTTCTGTTTGTCACATCTCCACACAAATATGATGTTCAGCTTCCCTCCAAAAATCAAGGGCATGATGGTGTATTTTTAAAGACTGGAAAACTGGCTAAAAAGCATTAGTTGGCCATTAGTTGCAGCATGGACTCATGGCAGAGCCCTAGCCCTCCAGAACGTAGATTTGATGGAAAGAATGCAATCAGTGTGCTTTTCAAAAGGAGGCTTCACACGTCAGCAAGTACTCCTTAAGGAGAGGTTGCATCCCATAGCTTTCCAGCCCAGGCTTCCTTAAGGATATTAATTCATCAATCTGCTTCATAACTGACAGCTGAACTGTGAACTTCAGGTTTTTTGCACTGTCTGTGAGATTGTGCTTCCAAACCCTCAGACAATGCAGTGGAAAAAAACTGGAAAATGCAGTTATACCTTAGTCCCATCACATGACTCGTCTGTTCTTGACCCCAAGTTCACATTCAACTTAAATAAGAGAATGAAACAGATATATAACAAGGGAAATGGGCCTGGGGGAGGGAAGTGATAATGGCCACATGCTGCAATACAGAGAAGAACTGGAGCAAAGTATTAACACGTGAAAATCACAATTCAAGGTAGGAATAAATCAAATGGGCTGCAAAGACTGCAGTGTATCCAAGGTACTTTCTGTGAGGTAGAGAAAAGAGGCCATCCAGGGATTTGTAGAAGGGACAGTTTTCAGCCCCAGAAAAAAAACCATTCTATTGAACAGATATCACCCTCAGATCTAGTTTTCTTACTTTGCTATTTTTTTTCTTGACCTGCTGCAATTTTACAATGATCTCCACGACTTTGTGACTGGTCTGTTGCTTGAAACAAACTGACTCATCAAATGATGCGCTTTTACTGCTGTTTGCACTACTGTAACAGCCTTATCTACAGTACAATAGTTCACTGCACTACCTGAATAAATAAAAAAGCTACCAAGTCAAAGCTATAAGTCACAGCTATCAAAGACAGAAGGATATTTTCACTTTAGGAGTCCATAAGAGAACTTGCATAGTGTACTAAGTCCTTAAAACACTTGCTGTGTGTTTTCCATCGAAAGGACTCAATCCTTGCTGGATTTGCATATGTGTAAGATTGCATATGAGATTGCTTCTGTCTTCTAGAAGACTCAGCGTGAAACACAGAACAAACTGGAAAGAGGAAGGATGCCAGTGGGAAAATAACCTGAATTTGATCATAAAACTTCTTTTGCACAGACTATACGGAAAGGACCTGGCAAAGTGGTGAGAGGAACTGCAAAGGAAGTACACGGAGAGTTGACAGAAGCTGATATAAAGAACATACTTAAGTCCCTCCAAAATTTGTTCCCCAGTCTCTGTATGGAGACAGTTTTTCAGCAACTTTTTGATCACAATTCCTGCATGTGGCTCTGTCCTGCGTATTTCAGGCTGTTTTGTTCAGCGCTCAGCACCAGGCAGGCATTTTCAGTGTGCATGAGCAGAAATAGGAGCAGGACTAAGTAGTTAATGGGAAGCATTTGTTATTACCTAATTTCGTCAAATATATCAGTATTTAAGAAAGCAAATTATGAATATTACGACAGTCATGGATTCGTTCAAGGTTGACCACAGCCCTGGAGTCAAAGATTAAATAGCCTTTGCCTGATATAATTCATCATCATGAACCTGTGAATATAATGGCAACCAAGGAGTTTTTGGCCAAGGAGAGAATTCATAACATACGACAACTCAGCGGAGTTCCAGTTACTTTAAATGTCTTTTTTCTTTAAATATAGACCATCCATATGAATATCTACTCATTGTTCCATAAGGGTCAATTATCAGCCCTTTGCAACTACTCTTCTAGCCTGTGTGGCTCTGTGATGCCTTTTTTCCTCCCACGTTTGGAGAACAGTTCTCAAGTGTTAATCTACAGAGAAACCACACGATTTAATTTCACATTCAGGGCTGAACTAGACACACAAAACAAGCAGGTTAACAAATGCAGGTTTTACATAGTGATGATAATGATCCATGTAAATGGGACTTGTAACAATCAATTACTTTGATCAATAAGGTTTTTAGAAAATCAAAATCACTGCTGATATAAAAAATAAACTAATATCTCTTTGCTCTTGAGAGAAGTGACTGCTAAGGTCTCTGGCTCCTGAAGGCAACAGTACTATTCCTTGCCTGGAAAAATGTTGCTCCATGAAATATAGCTACCCTCCTTGCTATGAATAGCTATGTTTCTTCTTCATTTGCATGAAGGACCTCTCTTAAAAATACAAAATAAGCAAAGAAGAATAACAAAACTTACACTGGAGATTAAAAGAAAAACCACAACCAAACAACCAACAACCCCCCCCCCAGTTTAAATTTCTAAAATACCTTAAAATTAAAACTGAGCAGAGGTCACACAAAGTAATTTTCATTAACAGGAATGAAACCCAACCTGTTGAGCTGACACCACTGAAAAACAGCAATAAAGACATTTTCATACAAGGTATACTAGTATATGATATATTAGGACATGTATGAAAAAATGAGCCAGTTCTGAATGTATGAAAGTACTACTTCAGTCTTCTCAGATGTTCATGCTGACTTTTGAAGGGGGTGTTTTCCCCCTCCCAGGGCAGCCTGAAAATATTGCTCTATCTAGTACAAATAGGCCATTATACACCGTATTAAACAAATCCAGCAGCGTTTGGTAGACTCGATCGTTGCCTACTTTTGTTTTCCCAGGAAATGTCTTCTCCATTTATGCACTGAGTTACCTCAGAGGAAACTTCTGTGTGAAAGCCTAACCAAAGCAGCAAAACTCATTTTGACGTGCTCTTGATGTGCAGTGGGCTCTGATGTAAGTTCTCACAGCCATTTCAGCATAAAGAAAAAAATCATCCCCGTGTCTGCTTTTTTTATTACATATTAAACCTCAGCTCCCAAAACTGTGACCAGAAATAGAAGCAATGACCAATTCTGCTACGTGTCTTTGATAGTAATGGAAAAACAGAAGCCACACTTAGATGCATTTGGAAAGAGGGAAAAAATACAGAAACGTTCTTCTGAGTCATTTGGGTAAAATTCTGTTTTGCAATATTAAAATATATATATATATTTAGATTCCTTTGTACAGGCTGGAAAAATATTCACTGCGTGCTCACATTGAAATTCATTCTGACACGGCTTTTTAATTACTTATGGTGAATTAAAGTATCAAAGTTCTGAGGAACAGAAAATAAGTTCTCTTGTGCTTTAAAATTATGGATTTTACTAAAACATGCTGAAATATTAAATTTCATTCCCTTTGCAAGTCAACAAACAAGGCAGGGGCAAAAGCTCCCTCTCACAAGCATTTATTCTTTAGTATGAAATTAGTTTTCATTTACCTTAATTTGCTCTGTTTGCTGAGAATTACTGGAGTTATTAAAGCTCAGACTTGAATTTTAAGATCAAATTACTTTCTCATTAATTTAGCAGTATAATGATCTCACACACCAGTGGCATCTTCCTTTACCAACATCTTCATGTCTCCTGTTCACCTCTGGAGTGGCAAGCTGCCCATTTTGCCTGTGAATATATATATTTGTCTGTAGTCTGGGGAGTGCACATAACATTCCTCATGGCTGGGCCATCCCAATCCTTGATCTCAGCTTTCAAGTTAAGAAAGCAAATGGAGAAGTAAATTATGTGTATAATATCTGCTTCCCAGACTTATTAATGATGATATTAGAAGGATTTTTTTAAAAAGCAATAGAATGGCTTTAGGGCATAGTCTTCTTCCTGAAACTGGACATCCTGAAGTGAGAGGCATTTGAAAGTTTTACTAAAGAAAAGTTTCTGCTAATGACCTTAGCTATCTTGTTTGCCTTAAATAATTTTTGATAAACCTTTTATCCCAAACAAGACATTCCCTATCAAGAATGCTGACAGGGCTGGTCCAAGACTCCTTATGAATCAAGAAAGATCACTTCTGACACCAGAACGGGACACAGGAACTGCTAGTGGTTCTCACTTTAGCATAATGGCAGTAGGGAAGCCCTAGGCAGGTTTGGATTGCAAAAGACAGACTTTCAGACAACAACTGGGATAGAAGCCCCTCAAACAGACTCAATTAATTCATAGGATCTTTGAATACTATGACCTAAAGCAAGAGCTGTTACCACGTACACATCAACATCAAACCGCTCATACACAGGGGGATGACAAAAATGTTAAGATAAACTCCTGAACTCTCAGAAAAGAAAAGCATGAGAGCATGATAGAAACATCACAGGCAAGAATACACAAATCTGATCTCAAAATTAACATGAACAGAACCAGCATCAAAAGCAGTTATCATATGAAATCAAAGGATTTTACTATTGTACTGCAGCACTGGAGAAAACGGATGGCTTTGCAATACCTGTGGGAACAGATAAGCATTAATGACAGCACGGGAAAGATGAAAGAGATTAACTAAGTATTCTGGCAATGTGTCCTCCTCACCTTGACCTATAGTGCAGTGCAATGCAATACAACCCACTTTTTGCATAAAATACTTAACATGTCTCATAAAATGTTTATAGGGAGTGTCAGCCAAGGTAGAGGAAGACTATAGAGAAATGCAATCCCCAGAGCAAGTCATAAGTAGTTGAGATAAAAGTTTGCACAATTTCCTGTTCTCCCTTTTCTGTCCCCACCTCTGGTAAAATCTGCAGATTTTTCTTCTTGTTTTCCACTCCTTTATGTGTGGTTTCACACTTTAATGTCACAAGCTAAAGTGAGATGTCATGTATTTATTATTTTAATTTACTTATCACATAAATTTATTCTTCTGGTTGCTGCTGAAAGAAAGCAGAAAGAAAGTCAGATTCCCTGCACCTGGCAACCTCCCAATTTTGTGTGACCCTGGTAAATTCAATGCTGAAATATTCTCAAAATAAAGAGAGAGTACACACTATTCCGCAAGTGGAACTCTTACAAACAATTTTCTTTGGTATCTCCTCTCTATTCAAGACCCAGAGAATACACATACTTGGTTTCTCCTGAGGAGAAACCTAGCCTTTCTACTTCTCCTGATTCCTAAAACTGGAAGGAGAAAGGGAGAAATTGGTGGAGAGAGTGTGAGGAAAACAGTTTTTTTTGCTGAGAGGGTGCAGGTGAATACCAGGACACAGGTCAAACTGCCTCACCTCCCCAAGTCCTTGCAGTGAGACTATGGAGGACACCACCAGGAGGAGGAGGAATCTGAAGCCGTTCCAGCAGCAGAGCCATGTGGAATGAGCTACAGGAAGTTTTCATTTTTATAAGATCTAAACATGATTTTACAGTTGGGTTTAGATGCAGCAGCTGTATGGGAAACAAATAAAGGAGATAACGAAGTCTTGGGAGGTGCAGTGCATCCCCAGTGCCAAGTCCATCCTGTTATAGTGTCCCTAACTCTGATGTCAGTGGAGCTGTGCTTGCAGGCATGGAGACTGACCTAGGCCCACTTACAGCTATTGAACATGCCAAACTACACCTGGTAAAATGGGAAAATAAGGAAGGAAAAGTGACGGGAATGGTGATAGACTACCACAAAAATAAAAAATAATTCTATAGCTGAGCAAGGAGCAAAGACAAACTCCAGCAGTGTGTTGAAACAAGTGAGAAGGCAATGGGCCAGGGCAGGGGAGAGGTGTCCCCCTGGCCTATGGAGTCAGGCTGCAGGGATGCAGGGGGATTGACCCCTGCTCTTGTGTCAGTACCAGCCGGCAGAGTGAGTGCAACTGTGGGAGGTGCACCCAGGGAGAGGAACTCTGCTGCAGTGTTAGCAAGTCTCCCCCTGAAAACAGAAGGGTGTTTTTCACCTGAAGTAGTTTAGGTTTAGTTTGGATGGAAAATCCCTGGGACCGGATTGCTCTCCATGCAACTGTGGAGTTTGGGGTAGAATTCCTAGAAATCAAGTTTCATGATGAAAGGAACCACAACATCCCACACCATGGGCAGGGATTAACCTCAACACAGCATGCTACTCATCCTCCTGGCCCATTGCGAGGATTAACAAGGGTTTGCCTGAAACCTCAGTCTTGACAGGTACCAGCCATCACATCCTTCTGGAACAATGTCTCTCCACCTGCTGGTCATCGTTTTGGGATGTAGGTGGCCTGCATTCCAGCAGTTAGCTTCTCTAAAGTAGAGCCTTGTTAAATAAACTCTAGTGGCTGGAGGAAGAGGGAGAGAAAAGATTTGTATCTCTGCACTCCCTCCATCTAAACAGGACTTTGCATCAAAACATGCAGGAATCTAACCAGGACCGAAAGACACTCCTCCATTTCAGGGATGCATTTGTTGCTAATTCTACCTGCTTACCTTTCTTGTATTGAGTGGGGCAGGAGAGCCCTCTGGGTGGGACAGGATGTGCCCAGGAACCACAGAATTAGGCTAGTTGTTTAATTAGTTGGGTCATCCAGTCATCTAAGAGCATGAATTGGGGGAATTGAGTCACAGCCAATTTCCACAGAGGGCTGCAGAACCCTGATTGTGGTACTGCAAGCAAGAACTGAGTACCATGTGGGATGAATACTACAGTATTAAATGCACTCCTCCACTTCAGGTTCAGAGTCCTTTCAAGTCCTTTCAAGAATTGTGTTCTGAAAAAAAAACACCTTTGCAATGTCTACTGGAGATATTAATGCTGCATAATTTTGAGATTTCATGACTTCTGTGTTGTTTTATTGGAAAATAAAACCTCCTTTCAGCCACTAATGAGAATGAAGTATTTATATTTAATAAAGTGTAAGTGGTAGTGGAGAAAAACTGTGTCTTAAATTGAGACTTCAGCTCCTAATTGGCCTTCTCAAACTGTATGAGACCATTTATATGCTGAAGGAAGTCACTGCAGTACCTAGTCATCAGTATAACCCTCCATCTCTATTTTGCTTATGTGAACTGTAATGGAGATTTACAGGAATCTGTGGTGTGTAGAATATCTTTGTTTAAAATATAATTGCCATGTATCAGCATGAGTTCACCTCTGAAGAGGGCCAAGCAGCCAGTGCAGATAAACATTCTGGATGGCACTTTCTTTTCCACCTGATATTTTCCTGCTTGGGTGCATGAAATGGGACAGAGCAAGACAGACCAGGAGGTATTTTGTGAGGCAGCAGAAATTAGCTAGCCAATTTAGTTATCAAACAGCTATTTTAAACCACAAGTATTGAACCTCTAATGACTTAACTTTTTGGTGATGAGGTATATGCTAAACAAGTTTTATACAGACAATGGCACAGTGCTTTAGGTGTCTGCTGGGAAAATAAAGGGAAAGATGAAAAAAAAGGAGTCAACACATTTGACTTAGTGCAGAGGTTGCTTTTATTCCTCACTTCTGTAGCCTCTGAGGACTTCTTTAATCAATAACAGTATCCCATTTCATCACAATATATATTCCATCCTTTTTAATATGGGAATAATAACAGATCCCCCAAAGGTATCCGGAAAAGTAGAAGTTTGTTGAACAAGTCAGCCTGGAGCTCTGCTACACTTTCTGGATAAAGGTCTCCCTCCTAATTCTTCTCCTTAAATGACAATCATCTGATAAGGAAGGGTATGTGCTTTGTAAATCCTGGAAAACTGCTGGAAACAATTATGTTCTTATATCACATGTATATTTGTATATATATGTGTGTATATGCATATGTATGTAAATTAATGTGTATAAGTATGTAAAAGATGTAAAACAACGTGATTTCTCCTCTGATTTCTGAATCCTGATATATTGAACTCGTGGTGGGCTCCTTGGAGATGAAGAGCTCTAACACAAATCTTCAAATAACCTTGTTTTTACCAACCTGTCTTGTTTTCACAGTGGTCTCTATGAAGTACCTCATTTTACTAAGAAATTACTTCAGAGATGGAAGGTCACGTTGGTTTTTCTTTCTGACTTGCTAGTTACATGCTGCTGTACTGTAGTAACAAGGTTAATGCCCTGGAATCAAATATAAGAGCAGAATGTTTTCTATTTGAGGGAAAATGAAGATGCGTTTAGATTTGCTGTACTGACTTGCAGGGCTTGCACACCAGGATTTTTGCCGTGACATCTGATCCCCTTTTATGTATTTGTCAGTGCTGTTCTGCAAAAAACATATTCAGCTTGAACACTAAAACACACTGATGGCTGCTGAAGGGTAGATTGATTTCGAGTCTCAAGACAGACTTCACATGATTCATAACTCTTACAAAGCAAGAAGGTTGTAGGTCTGTTAAGCCCATGCTAAATCACATACCAGTAAGAAAGAGGAGATGAACACACTAAGGAACTCAGATTTTCACTTTTTAGGTACCCTTGAGCACATGATGCCAAAGTGTCTCACCAGCCCAAGAGAAACCTGGTGGTCCAGCTGTGATTTACAAAGGAAATAATTTAAAATTTGCACTCACTGATTTGGAGTGCAAAATCATGAATTTGGGCCCAAAGAACAGTGCGGGCATTTTTAAAAATATTTACAACAAAATTATACTTACTTTTGTGTTGAGTTTTTTGACTGTCTTTATAATTTTTTTGGTGCTTGCTTATGTTTTATGATCCTAATAAATAAAGATGCTAAATATTTTCTCCAACTGAACAATTTCAATTACAAAAATGTTCTAGAGAGCTAAAAGACAGATATGGGGTGGAATGCAAATACCTAAGCACATCTGTTTATTGCTATTTTAATTGCCCATCAAGATGCTTTATTGAATGGGTCACCTATAGGTCTTTTGTCACATCTGCCAGCTCTACACAGACCTGTCAGACACAGAGGGTGTAGAAAATGACAATAAGTGTCTATATAGAGTCCTGAATAGTCCTCTGGATCACCTGCAAGGGGTTTTTTTTCTTTAAGTAATAGTTTATTTTTTTTAGGCACCTATGGACATATTACCCAAAATTTGACAGAAGTAGACTACATCTAAAAACAAATTGCAATGTTTTGACACTTGACATTTTACTGCTTGTCAAGCTTGCCCCATGACATTCTCACGTCTCCAATGCAAAAAAATATGATGGTGATGTAACTTGGATGAAAATTACCACACCATTTCAGTTCTTAAATAGAATAGCATAGTGAAAGCAAAATTTTGGCTAAACAAAGTCCTTGAGTACATAATTAATCTCACTACAGAGAAACAGGGCTGCATGTGTGCTCCTAGATAAACGTGTTCTTAAATGCTACAATAAGCTGAAGCCAAAGAAAATACACTTAGAACAGAGACAAGAAAGACACGTCCACAGAAATGTAGAATAAGAGGAAAAACCAGTGCGAGAAGGTGAAAGCAAGATATTTCAATCAATCAACAGGAATATGCATGGGGAAAGAACCTGAAACTATTTTCTGGGAAGGAAAATTTGAGAGGTTTTTAGCTAATTCTCATTCAGGTGGAGAAAGTTCTCAACAAACAAAAAAGAGCATTTGCTGAAGAGGCATTTTTCACTAAGCTTTATGAGATTTTCCTTTGAGATACTGCATCATATAAGTTACATTCACCCCATCAGTGAGCTGCAATATCATAGTATCTGTGGAGCCCAAATAAAACAAGATGTCTCAAACCAACTAAGAAAATGAGATCCCATGCCAGGGGACCAAAAAAACCCAAAACCAAAACCAAAAAGAAAACAACAACAACAAAAAAAACCAAATAAACCACCAAAAAAAAAGAAAAACCACAAAAAAACCCCAAAGTTTAAGTAATGAGGCAAATCACAAATTTTATAGTAAATACACTTGTGATTTGCAAGCTATGTTCACCTCACAGAAAGGAAGCTGTATGGATTTGTCAAGCAGCATTTTGCAGGAAACACTTCCTTCAGCTTATAGTTTCTGCTACTGATGTGGTTTGTTCTGGGTATTCCAGTTGAGCCCACACATTTCTCTGAGCAAGGTAAACACCACTGTCTTGGTCCTTGTTTGTACTGCTAGGGAGCTGAATGGTGCCAAGCTTGGGTGCACTCACACGTACCTCAGAGGTAAAGCTGAAATCCCTGTCTCTTTTTCCAGCTGACTTTCCCTCCAGCTGTTACCCACCTACCACTCATTCCTTGCCAGCAAACTCCTTCCAAGGCTGTTTTCTAATCCAGATGTGTCAAATTATTTGGCATTCACAAACTACCTAGAGGACAGGTAACAAAGCAAGAGATTAAATACTGTATGGAGAAGAAAAATCAGATTAAAATGTGCCATATAGTCATGGTAGATCATTCAACCAGCTGGGCTAAATGTCAAAGTGACTGACACTTAAGTCATGCAAAACTCCCACAGATTGGAATAAGAGTGATGCATAAATAGTGACTTCAGGATCAAGTCTGTTCTTGGGAGCTACTGAATGCTTCATTTCTACTGCAGCCCTGGAATACACTCATCAGCATCCAAGAATTGGCCCCAAATCCTAGCTGTGTTTTGCAGAGCACCAAAGACTATAAAATTCTCATTTTATCCCATCTCTGAACAAAACTTTTATTTTGCTTTTCTTAAAAAAAGAGTCATATGTATGTTAATAATGGTTTTAAGGATAATTTAACCAGTGGAGAACAACAAATACACATCACCCGCAGTTTTGTGTAACACAGAAAGAAAATATGCCACTGTTATGGTCACCAAAGGGCTGAAATACTGTTGACCAGAGGCTAATTGCATTATTTGTAACCATTTCTGCCTAAAACTTCTTGTTTTCTTACTTAGAAACAGTTTAAGCAACACAAGAAGTTTGTACAGGCTTTCATCCTGTACTACATTCACCACAATTCCTTCAGAATCAAAATCTTCCAGACTGAAAAAAAAGCCTCTGTTCTTAAAATAAATTAATTTTAATAACTATGGACATTATGGACAATAAAGATGATTGATTATTTGAGCAGCACAGCTATGCAGTCTACATGAAGGCCATAGTTAGTTCTTTGCCCCAGGTAACTAACCTTAACCTAATGAAATACAAAAGTTTGGAAACTTTCCATACTGTTTCTAGGAGGACAGTCATGAGGTATACTTCATTTCTACAAAACTAGAAAAGACTTTTGCACATTTTTTTAATATTGACAGAACTGCTTAAGCAATTTTTCAAAACATCAATACAATTAATAAAAATTATTATTCAATTTAAAAATAAAACAGCTTCTTGAATTTCACGATAGGCACCAATAGAGTTCAAGTCGTTCTGAAGTTGATTCCAACACCTACAATACAAATCATTGTATTTTGCCACGAAATGTGAGAATATATGAAGATGGAAAAGGGAAAATATTGCTTTCCTTCATTAGCCCTGCTCAATGTGGCAAGTACCTCTGTCACATTACTTACATAAAGTTTATACCTTGACCAGAATAAACCGACAACCACGTTTGACTCAGACAGGAGGCAGTAGTTTTACAAGAACCCATTCTCCTGAGCCTCTGTGAGTATCAGAGAGATAAAGAGTTTCTCCCCTAAACTGCAGAGTAACACCCTAAACCTAACCCTAACCCTAACCGTACCCCTAAACTCTAACCTAACCCTAACCCTAACCATAACCCTACACCCAACCCTAACCCCAACCCTGACCCCAACCCCAACCCTAACTATCCAGTGGAGCGCGCAGCCTCAGCGGAGCGGGGCTGCGTCTGACAGGCCGCTATAATTCCCTGGTCTGTTGGTTCAGCAAATGAATGCCTGTTCATTGGTAGAAAAGTAATCTAGTTTTGTCAGAAATATCTATAGTCTGTCTTCTGCTAAACCTGCACCATTAGCACATAACCCAGAGCCTTTAACAGTTTCACCTTTCTCCGTAATTTCTTTTGGATAATACTTCCCTGAATATGTAGTGTCAGCCAACTGTAAATTTTTTTTGGAATCTCAAAGTATAAACAAATGCTTCAGTGTTCATATGAACCCAGGTTCTTACTTTCTTCATGAGGGGTGCGACCCTCAAAGGAATTTTAACTGCTTTTCATAATTACTCCTTTTTTGGTGCTCTTTGTAAACACTTTGACTGCAGCTCTCACTTCACACCTGGATGTTTCAGGAGCAGCAACCTGACAGCTCTCTCTGTCTTCAGCTGAATAAAAATATATAGTCAGTTTTCATGACCTCGCACAGAATTTCACGCAGAGCTGCCCAAAAGGAATTCATCAGCTTTAGAGTTTCACCCCAACTTACACTGCTTCAAAGTAATTTCACCTCTGATGACCCTTGGAGGTTTCAGTCATTGTCACATACTCCAGCTGGCCCCAGTGCTGTTCTCCCAGCCCCACAGGAGTGCTGGCAGGCAGCAGAGCAGCCAGGGAGTGCTGATGGTGTTGCAGTTTCAGGGGGGACCAGTGTCAGATGTGCATCTTCAGCACCACCAGCCCTGGGCATGGGCTGTGCTATAACTGCAGCATCCTTCTGTATAGGAACGTTTGTTCCTTGTGAGAATGTTTTATGATTAACTCAAAATCAGAGACAATAAATTAGCATTTGAACGTTGTATTAGTTTTGCATGGCCTGGTTTTTGGTACTATAAGAGATGGCCTCTGTGAGAAGTTGGCAGAAGCTTCCAGCATGTCCAGCAGAGCCAATCCCTGATGACTCTGAAGATGGGCATGCTGCTGGCGAGGGCTGGGCCAGTTAGGGGTGGTGGTAACGCCTCTGTGATAACTCATTTAAGAAGAATTCAAAAGAAAGGTCATGGTGCAGCTCTAACTCCAGTCAGAGAAGAGTGGACTGAGAACAACACAGAGACACCAAGGTCAGTGGAGAAGTAGGGGCAGGAGGTGCTCTGGGCACCTGCAAGGTTCCCCTGCAGACCATGGTGAGACCATAGTGGAGCAGCTGTGGCCCTGCAGCCCTGGGGGATCCACTGGGAATGTTGAGGATCTCATAGGGGAGGTGCCCACGCCAGAGTGGGAGAGCTTGGAGGAGGCTGTGGTCCAGTGGTAGAGAGGGCCCCTGCTTCCAGGCTGGAGCAGCCTGTCCTGGAGGACTGCATCCCGTGGAAGAGTGACGCACGCCTCAGCATTTTTGGGAGGACTGTTGCCCGTGGGAGGGACTCATGTTGCAGCCATTTGCAGAGAGCTGTTGCTTGTGAGATGGACTCTCATTGGAGAAGTTCATGGAGCAGTCTCCCCTGAAAGGGACCCCATGGTGCAGCAGGGGAACAATTCCTCTCCCTGAGCAGTGAGAAAAGCCTCAGGTTTCCCCAGACCACAATCAGACCATGACTTCCATTCCCTGCCTCCTTATGCCACTGGAGAAGGAGGTAGAGCTGGGAAGGAGGGAGGGGTGTGGGGAAGGTGTTTTTGAGGGCTCGTTTTGGCAGCCTTTTAAGGGCTTGTGTCAACCCAAAAGAAAAGTGTATGCTGAAACCAAGGAAAAAACCCTAGTTTTGTATTAGTATCTGTTTGCTTCAAAACCTAAGAAATGAAATTTCATGTAAAGAAGAAAATAGTTTGCTCTAATTTGAATAAACATTTTCTTTTATGTGTCTTTCTTTAAGCAAATAATCATGGTTGCAGTCAACACACGCAGCCCTCAATTAAATTTTCCGAGGTTGGATGAACGTTTGTGGAGAGGCATTTGGTCTGCAGTCTGCACCAGAGAGCAGCTGATTGTCACAGTGCAAGACTTTCTTCCCCAGCCACTGTGGCAGTGACATCAGTGTGAGGAAGAAAGTAAAGGTCTTGTGGTTGAGGTGCAGAAGTCGAGCGCCTCACTCCGATTCTTGGCCCCACCACAGATTTCCTGCACAGTCTGGAGGCAGTGACATAATCTCTCTGTGCCTCCATTTCTTCCTCTCTGAAGCCTGCCTGTGTTTTTATCACTGCAGTTGGGGAAATCCTGCTCAGGCCGAGGCAAACAAATGCTCAACTGCCTCAAGTTTGAAGTCCCTCCTTTATTTCAGCAAGACCCTTGGAGGCAGAGGGCAAAATGCTCTGCAAACCTCCCGGCCAGGGGAGGCTGGAGGCTGGATCAGCAGCCCAGACTCTTCTGTGATGCAGAGGATTTGAATTCCACCCAGCTGATGACAGAAACCGTGGTGTCAGGAAGATAAGGACAGTCAATATTTCACAGCTGGTTCTGCTCTCAAATATCAATGAAAAGCTGCAGTCTTGAAAAGGTCACTGAGGCACAAATCTGACCAAGTAAATCAATTTATAGGTTGCTATTAAAATATTTTATACATTTAAAACGGAATGGTTTTAAATTTTTATAATGTGTTCGTGAACAGCCCCCAAAACTGAGATATTGGTAAATGTAGAAGTACCATGCAATCCAAGGTCTGAAATTTAACTTGAACATTACATTAGCAAAAAGCCTAAAATTTTCCTTTTGCCTCTCCTATCCTTATGAATTTAAATAAAAGATTACATAAAGAAGAAAATAAACTGAAATATTTAACTGAAACATTGCTTTAAGAAAAAAATCTACTTTGAAATAAGAATGAAGTACAGAAAATCACAAGAGTAACCTGTTCTAATATTTTCTGTTGTTATCATGGTGATTTTCCAACTGAAGGGATTCTGATATTGCACATAACCATTAAGTAAATATCCAGAGTTTTGGATCTATAGCTGAAATAAACTCTGAGTGTTGTTTGGTGATGAGTATCATTACTTCCCAGATCCTCAGTTGTCCTGAAATGACCTTGAAAAGAAGCATCACAAAAATACATTGTAGATTTTATGAGGTCAGTTTCAATTATATCCAGTCTGTTACTTCTAACACACTTTCCTCTGAGTGCTGTATTATTTGAAAACACTCCTTTGTATTTCCAGTGATATCCTCCAGTTTTTTAATAAAATTCCTTTGAAAATGCCTATTTATCAATAGCAGGCATAAGTCTGATTTTTGCCTTGGGAAACAGTGATATTCCTGGAAGAATTACTTTAGGTAGCTAGAAAGATTAAAAACATAATTTAGTCTTACACAAACATGAAGTATGACTATAAAAACCTGCTCTTGTAGATATATGATTTGTTCTTTGGTCAAAATTAAAACAAAGAATGAAAATACTTAGCTGAAAGGTGTACTTTTCATCTTCTCCTCACTCTTTATAGCAGAAATCCACTTACCTTGGCTTTCTATATAAGGTATTTTACATCATCTAAAATTATGGCTGGAGCTGTATAAAGGTTGTGTCAGCATTTCCATTATAAAATCATATTTTAGGGGTTTACAACTCAGCCATAAAAACTCACTCTACACTGAAACTCAGAATGCAAAATCCCAACCTGGAACATTTTTTTATCATGATTATAGTATTAACAAAAATTTTAAAAATCTAGACATGTTTGGCTGTTTTTCAGTTTTCTGAATGACACATGAGATGAGAAGAATTTCAGGTGGGGTGAGGGAACAGCATCCTGGTGAAGATGTGATACCTGCTGTTGGTATACATAGTCTGCCACTGAAAGAGGAAAGGTGGCTACAGGTAAAAATGGCCTCAGTAAAGACAAATCCCATCCCAAAAAGGAGAGGCACATAAATTCTGACAGGTTAAATGTTAAACCTCAGGAAGGCCTGCCAATTTAGTAAGGAGAAACTTATTAAAGGAACTCATTAAAGGAATAAAAGTTAATAATAAAACCTTTTTCAAATGTTTCAGGAGCAGGAAGTCTGTCAGAAAGTCAGCGGGGTGAATACCAGATCTGAGAGAAGTTCTTGGTGACAATAAAACTCTCAGAAATGTTACATGAATTATTTTTATTTGAAACTTGTCTTTGTAGAGTCAGTCACGCAGGCTCCCAAACCAAAGTTGAACTCTGGGAGAAATGAATTGAAGGACCTGGCTCCAACTGGATCTGTAGGAGAAGGCTTTTTTAATTTTGAGGAAGTGAAAAATGTTCTATTAAGAAAAATGGTACTCATTCTGAAAAAGCTGAAGGACAAATTCAACTAAATTGCAAACCATAGTGTGGAAATTATCACTTAAAGCAACCTCTGTGTGTGCCAACATCCCTGCAAGACTGGAGATAGATTGACCTTTGCTTTGAGCCAGGATGGAGGATCTTATGGTCTACCTACTTATAAGTATTTTTTTTTCTTAAAATTATATACTTATATCTAATGCTTTGTTCCTTTTATGGAAACTCAGCTTCTGGTGACCTACATACTGCAGCTACACAAGTTTAGAGATACCAATACAAAAAATAGATTTTTCTTCCCCTAAGTCTCCTTGCTTCCACCTAACATCTGCTAGGCGGATTGTTTTCACCAGGAAGTGACAAAAGAAGCCATTTGTTTATGATAATATCCAGGAGATCAGTCTGAGACATTCCTGCTGCCTTTGCACCACTGAGCCCTGTGGTCTGGAGAGCGCGGTCACCATGCTGAGAGTCACGTTGCTGGGAAGGGAAAGTTCATGAACGTTACATCAGAAATCCACCACTGAGCAAAGAGACGCCTTCATGACAGTATTTCTGGCTCAGAGGAGTCTGTATCCATGTCTGCCTACATTAAAAGGGATAATTACATTAATTAACATCTTTAATCCTTTTGAAACAGATTCACATCTGAGGCTGACTGTGAATGTAGCCCTCAAGAGTGGGTTGTACTCTGAGATCACCCTGGGCTGCGGAGCTGTCTCAGCCACCTCAGATGCTTTTGAAGAGGCCTGCTGTGGTAGCAGGGGAGTGGTGCAGTGCCACAGCCTCCCCCAGCCCCTGCAGGCAGTGCCTTTCACTTCCAAGGATGCTCCACCCGCCCTCAGCTCCAGCCCTGCTACCATGTTCTTCTCCTAAGAGGTGATCATCTTGGAAAGGGCATTGGTCATAGAAGCAGACAGTACAAAATCCTGATGCCAGGTCACTAGTTGTAAAAACTTGCTTTTCTTTTTGGAAAAAAACAACTTCCTAGCCATACACATTGTTGTCACTTAGCTTCCTTTACTGTGAGACACTTAATTGCTCTCCATTCCTACAAAGAACTGTTTGAAAGGTGGGAGCATCCTCCTCCCCAGCACTACAGCAGTGTCACCCACACAGGCAGCATCCTGTCCATTAATTGCAGTTGTTGTCACTCAAGGAGAGCACTGGGAAACCACACAGCTCTGCTGTTTCTGCCATCTCCTGCAGAGAAAAACAAATCTTGCCTGTTTTCTAACGGTGTCCCTGATTACTTCTGCTTCCAAGCAACTTGTTACAAGCTTTGGTACATGCTTTGAGTGTTGTTTTGGTTTCTTGGTTACACATCTGCCAAAGCTGACTCCTACAGAGGGGATAGGTGGGTACCTCAAGCATGGAGCCTGCCTTCCATGGACCTCACATCACTGATGCATCCAGACAGGAACCTTTACTTTTATTTTTACTCTTACATACTTCTACTTTATGAAAGACCTCATATAGCTCTGGTATTGAGAACAAGTCATATCTTCATGAAAAAAAAAATGCTGGGCTTTTTGTCTCCCCTACATCAGAGGTGTGGGCAGTGTGCAAGACAACATGATGACAGGCAGTCACAGATGGTCCTGGTCTTGGCCATGACACACTGACATTCTTTCCAGTGGGGATGTGGAGACAGAAACAGGGATCACCAGCTCTCACGCCCACCCACCTCTGCAAGTCCTGATGGGGATATTCATTGATAGTAATCCCAGTTCCTTGTTCAGCATCTCCTGTGAGCCAACACATTTTTTAATTGAGGTTTTTTGACCTATCTTCCTGTAAGAGTATTTTTGACATTTATGATGAAGTGTTTCTCCACAAAAGTACTCTCCCAGAGCCATCCAATTCTTAACCCATGTTCTCTGGATTAAGGATATGTGTTGTACATTAACACATGAGAAAATATGTATTTCCCTCTGGTAGGGAGCAAAGAAATTGTTCATTTCTCTACTACTGTAGCATCATCTCCCAGGCAGAGTGCATGAGTTCTGCCCAGCCTTCAGGCAGGATCAATTTGATCCAAGTGCAAAACACTCCCGTGCTAGGAAAGACAAGAATTAAAGAAAGATAAGCTGAAAATGCTGCAAACCTCTGGAAGACTTCAGTGATGTATTTGCTGTTCAGCCTTATAGTACTGCATATCATACTGCTGGTTTAGCTGTGCTTTCTCTTGTCCTTCACGAGTATTTTTTGAGGACAGTGCCAGATTGTGTTTAGCAAATACTGACACTGCAGGGGTGTCACTGGGTTCATCTCTGTGCTTATTCCACTGGTGATTCTGCTTTCATGGTGAATTGGGGCTCAGGCACAGTGAGAGATTCCTCTGTCACAGCACTGGTGCTTCCCAAGGCTTTGAGGAATGACCCTCTTTCCTATAGTCTGCAAGGACCAAGCAGCACAGGGGACTTAATAAACCTTAAGTCCTTCCCCAAAGGGATCCTGGAAGCAATGTGAACCTAGATGATGAATCTGAAGGATAGACAGAGGATTTTGTGGTTGCCCTGGAAACTGAGACCAGAGTCCAGAATGTGTGTTAGAGAAGAGGCTGGGGTTGGACAGGTGAAGACAAGAGCTGTCACGAGCCCAGGATTATCTTCGGATTACCTGCAGCAAATAAAACAAGAGATGCATGGGTGGGAAAATGGTAACACTAATAGGGCACCACATTTTTTAATGCAGACTGTGAAGTTTTTCTCATCACAGTGAGTAGGACATGAGGACAGGATGACTGCATGCCCAAAAAGCAGTCAAGGACAGCCTGTGAGAAAGTTAGAGAGAGCTTCCCGCAGGGCCCAGGGATGACGGCTCCTGAGTACCATAACCTGCACCTGAGAAGGCAGATCTCCTCAAAGGCTGATATCTTTAAGAAATCTTTTACAGATGATTTCCCTTCAAGGGAGTTTTTTTCTTGGTTTATACTGCTTGAATTGGAGTCCTTAATGTAGCAGAGGGAAAGAAAATGTTTGATTTTCTCATGGCACTAGATACTGAGATCTATAAAGGAAGTCCCCTTGGATGGAAGAAGGAAATAATTAACAAATATCATCAATTCTGTTGATTTCTGCTAATTCTGTATTTGCTGTCATGGACAGAACCCTATAGTATTGTACCATTTTGAGCAGAGTGTCAGAAGAAAGCCTGCATTTGCTTTTTTTCCTCCTCCAGATCGTTGTTTCCTGTATTTTGACAGAGAACGACCTCCACAGCTTCCAGATCACAAAGCAGAAGCAGAACTTCAACAAAATAAGAGTTGGATAGCTCATAGTGGTAAGGAGTAATCAAAGTAATCAAAGATTAAATGGGGATGGTGGGGACAGGACAGTTGAAATAACGATTGCTTCAGATAGCTATTCCCTTTATTTTTTCTACTGTGTCACAAAAAATACTTTCCAACTTCTCATCTGCCCTCTATGTTTCCCCAAGGCCGGGCTGAGAATAGAACATTCGAGTTTGCATTACTACATGATACAAGGTGGATACTATTTGCAATGATATAATTAATGTTTGCAGGGACAGTTTTTTCCTACCCACCCTGAAAAATATAATAACCAGCTGTTGAAGTGTAACTTTCCTACAAGAAATTCCGAAGCAGAAGGGCTTTTGCAGACACAGGCACATCACTCAGCCCCTCCTCCTAGGGGGGCTGTATATACGGTTACATTGCTATTTGTAATTCCTTTCCTATGAACCACACCAGCATGAAGCAAAAAAGCCTCACAAAACTAAGTGAAAACCAGCCAACAAGCTTAATTTTAGTTATAGGATGTAAAGAAGTGCTTTAATCCTTCTTTAATTTGTGGTAGAAATACAGAGAATTCTAGGCCAAAAGCAAAAATGTTCCTGTGTTTGTTAAATTGCAGCTCCTAATGCATGTGAGAAGATGATTTCCACAGGAGGAGAATTGTGACAGTGTTCACAGGGATTTTCAGATTGGGGAAGAGACGAGGATCTGACTCCATGTTTCAGAAGGCTTGATTTATTATTTTATGATATATATATTACATTAAAACTATACTAAAAGAATAGAAGAAAAGTTGTCATCAGAAGGCTAGCTAAGAATAGAAAAGAATGATAAAAAAGGCAGCTGTCTCGGACTCTCTATCCAAGCCAGCTGGGCTGTGATTGGCCATTAATTATAAACATCCAATATGGGCCAATCACAGATCCACCTGTTGCATTCCACAGCAGCAGATAACCATTGTTTACAATTTGTTCCTGAGGCCTCTCAGCTTCTCAGGGGGAAAAATCCTAAGGAAAGGATTTTTCATAAAAAGATGTCTGCGACAGAGAATGGTTCCCCAGGTGGTGCCAATCTTAGTTATTCTAGGGGACTCAGCTGTGGAAATCCAAGTCAGGTAGGAATATCCATGTCAGATAGGAATATGTGCAATGACTAATTGATTAATCGGCATCGCAGCTTCCACTTTATAGCAAGTGATTAAACAGATTGATCTGAACTTTGAAGGAACAGCAGGTCTTCTGTTTTCTTGTGATAAACCCTTTCTCATTGTGCTAGCCAAGACATTGCCTTGTATAGACCCTTCATGCTAGAAGAATCAAAAACATCCTCTATCAGGAGAGTATTAGCAATGTCATTAATAATGAGAACAAGAGAGTTAAAAATCACACTTGTTTGATTTGCACCTTTATAGAAATTTGTTCAATGAAATCAATAACTGAGTATTTCATTATGTTGTTATTGGGTTTGGGTTTTTTTAAGGCCATTGTCTTTCTTGTAAAATATGTGGTGACATTAATTAAAAGTTAAAGCTGAAGTAAGAAATTAATCAAAAATTATTTATGTGCTAGAATGTTTGTCCAAAGCCTGAAGTAGATAACAGTAGCAGCTGTTTACTTTGCAAGTGGAAACCAGTACAGCTCAATCGACTGTAAAAGGGAATTTCAATCAAATTGCACTCTGAAGGCTTCAGGGAGTCAATGGAATCTACATACATAAAAATAAACATTATATACACCTCAACTTAACGCATTTTAACCTGCATTGCCTCATAACAGATATGTTCACATGCACATGCTGCATTGGGTTAAATCAAAAGGAGAGGCCTAAAAGGAAAGGAAATTTATGACAAATTTAAAGGAATGTGGTGGAGGATATCATGGATTATTCAAAAAGGATAAGGAAGAACAATAACTTCAGTGCACCCCCCATCCTGGCGATGTTGACTTTATAGCATCAAACATTTCTGCTCGCAATTACAAGCTTTGAGATGCTGGGTATAAGACACGGGAGTGAGGTGGCAGCAGCCAGAGAAAGCATTGAAAGGACATTCTTCCTTCATTTCCAAGAGAGAGCTGTCCCTACAATGGAATTCTTGCACCACTGACTGCAAGGAAAACCTGAGGGTTTATTTAGAGCAAAGATTGCCGTGGTTTTATACTTCTAATGTGCCTCTCAGTGAGCAAAAGCCTTTCTTGCCAAGGAAGATTTTCCTTTACCCTCATCACTGCCATCAAAAAATACCCAGGAAAAGAGGTTTACTGATGCCATAGCCCACTTGATCTGTGTTTTCTCTGTTGAAATACCAGAGATGGCAAGCTCCTAGAGCTGGGGGTCTTGGGAGCTCAGATGAGAAATAGAAGACTGGGTCTCTTGTCTGACACCCTGAGGATGGAGAGGAATAACTCCTCGGCCTGTTACTCATGGCAGGTAGACTGGTGCCCCTGCCAGTCCTGCCTCAGGAGCAAGTCCCTGACCCTGCTCTGCAGCCAAGGGTAGTGTGGGAATGGGTGTGTGCCAGGTTTTAACCAAGCCCAGCCAACATCAGCAAATACAGGATCTCAGGATAATTACCTATAACACCATTACACTGGAAACTAAATCCCGATTATTGTAAGAGATGGAAACAAGACAGTTCATCACTCACACAACTGCTTCTGCCCGCTAGCTGCAACCTCTCAGGTTTGTTGAAGAACATGTAAAGGTCAAAATAAACATCCAGGAGATATAAAATCCCGTTTCCTTTTCACTTGAACTGTCTCCAAAGTACTAAAACATGAACATATGTTACAGTATTACTCACTACATAAAAATACATATGTTAGTAGATATACAGTATAGTTAAAACACAAAATTATACAATCCACATATAGTCACATAAACCTCCAACAACATCATCTATCAACACACTCAGTCAATCAAATCCTATATAAAAAATTTTCTTATTCTCTCACAGACACAAGACAAAAAGTTAGAGAACTTTTAAATATCTTGAAGATTTAATTACATTCCTAAGTGACAGGATGTTTTAAATCAAAGTGTACAATGTTGCCACTTCCCATGATGTCAGTGATTTTCATTAGTTGATGGTATCTAAAGTCTCAGCTCATGAAACTCCAACTTTTTAAAAACAAGGGCTTTTGTCTTTTTCCTAGAGAGAAACAGTTGATGTCAGTTTTGATACCTAAGCATTCAATTACCAGAAATAAATAAAAAGAACTCAACTCAGTATTTTGAAAATCTCACTCCTTACTCTAACAGTGAAGTTTATCATTAATCCACATGAATCTGCTGATTTTTTTTTCAGACACATTTCCTTGCAAATTATTGTGGTTTAAAATAAAATATAAAAAATGTTATTTTAGCTGATTTTTTAAATTATTTATTAGAAAATAAAGTCAGTTTTCTAAGCCTACCTTTTCCTCCTGGAAGCTCCTTTAATTTTTAAAAAGCAAAGGAGACTTGAAGGCTCAAGTTTGGCAGAACTTATCGATTTTAAACCCTGAAAAGAATTTCAAAAAATATTTTGTCATTGCCTCCACCACAGGTAAAATGTTTCCTTTCTATCTACAAGTCTTGAAACTTCCTCGCTGATGGCTGAGGTCAGAGTTTTCAATGCAAGCAGAGCACTTGCAGAAGGCCAGCACCTCTTTTGCATTGCTGTAGGAAGGTGTAACAATGAGCAATTAGAACTTTTCCCTGACTTCCTCTCTCCTATAAAACATCTAAGAAGCTCCAAAGCAGCACCCATGTATAAAAAACAAGTCTTACACTCACTACAAAAATAGCAGACACTGATTTTTTTTATAATTTGTTGTCAGATAGTGGAACAACCTTGATATATAGCTCATGTTTTTGAACTGGCTCTGTTCAAGTTTAAGCCAAAGCTACAGGAATAATTTTTGGCAATTGGTTGGATTGGCAGCCCTGCCACTGATCACCAAGGTGGAGAAGGTGGTTGGAAAATTTAGAAATTATGGCACGCAGAAGTCTTTTTGTATTATTGGTATACCTGAGGTTGTCTTAGACTGGTTGATTCGCCAGTAATTAGAACTGCTGGAAAATGCAGTGTACTCAGCAGGGACATGAAAGCAGTAGGGGAAGCTTAAGGAGAGCCTCAAACATTCAAACAGACACAGGGATCCAAATGGTTTTGAATTCTCCAGGTAAAATTTGCTCTTTAGGAATTTAGCATCTAGGAAAATGACAGCCTTCTTACAGCATTTAGGTAAATAATAGAACCAAAATAAAACAAGTCAGTGTGCCTAATGCCAAAGGCCTAAATTTGTGATCAAGGGGTAAATACCCTGAGCACTTGCAAGTCTCATCTTCACTGCTCTGAGGGATGGATGTTTGGCACTTCTCTGAAGAAAGATGCTTATATTTTTCTTACTCAGTTTCTATTACTGAATTGATGTAAAAAAGGCAGTCATCTTGTAAATGCTGCCAGTTTCCAACTTTCAGGCTTCTCGTTCATTTACGGTTTGAATGTCATTTACTTTCTTGGGCAATTTTTAGAAACTTAACGATTTTCGAGAAAACTTCAAAAAGAAACTTGCAAAGTCTTCTATAAGTCTGTTCCTAGGAGTTTTTAAATGATGTGTTAATAAAATAAACAATGGAAATTATGGAGTGGAAGGGGGGAATATGCACAAAGCTTTTTTTCCTGCAGGGAATTGTTCCAATAGCCTTAGCAATTTTAGGGTTTTTTTAAACTAGCTTAAGCAGGATTATTACTTAGTTAATTCTTGATTACTTTTTATGTTGGAATATGATTAAATAAGTCAACACTTGCCTTTGTCTGACCCTCTAAGACCTACAGTTTACTATTCATAATGATGAGCAATAGCTTGAATATTTGTTGCTGCATAAAACTCTATCTTCTTGGACATGAAAAGCAATGTAAATCTTCTCCATTTATATGCCTGATCATTTTTTCAATGTAGTGAAGTGCTTGAGTTTCCAGGGTCAGAAAATGATTAATCTTATTAAATGTTTGACAGAATGAACTAAGCAAATATCTTTTGATAGCATAAAGAGAAAATAAAAAGAATGCATTCTTATCATTGTAATGCTTTAGCTACATGACTTCAAGGTTCTTAGGCTATCATAATATAATGTTTATTAGAAGCCAAAACAAAGATTTCTCTCTTAAAGGAGTTTTGGGATGTAATACAGAAGACAATCTCAGAGATATATCCTATTGAAAAAGAAAGTACTGTGTTTGAAAAATGCTAGGAATTCTAAGCAAAAAAAAAGTTTAAAACTAGTAAAATGAGAAACTTCATTCTGGGCAAGGCACTTGTGGTGACTAACATGCTAACAATAAAGATTTTCAGTGGAATGTATAACAAATCTGAGGGACTTTTATTAAAAAATGGCCATGGGCAGCCGTATTTTGGTTTTGGCTAAGCCTCAGTCATCATGTTTTGATTTAGAAGCAGAAAACCTAAACCACCTGTGGTTTTCATTTTTAATTCATGGCCCATAGGAATACAGACTTTACATGTTCCAATTTTTCCTACCCATGTGCTGCCTGCTAATCAGAAAAATAATATTATAAAGCTATTATTATCTATGTGTAGAATTTTAAAGACGCTGAAGTGAAAATATACAGAAGCCAATGTCAGTATTGTCCGTGAACACACAGAAGGGACCTTGCAAATCCAGACCTCCAGCCTGGGTGTCACAGGTTGCCCTTTGTAGATAGAGCACATTTACTGCAGTGCCAGCTTCTCCAGCTTAAGGTTATATGTTATTTTCTTCCCTTAAAGAATAATGTTGGAGATAAGTGAAGTAACAGCACTTCCAATAGAGCCAGGAGAGAGACTTCTCCTAGGTAAGGCTGATTTTCTGCACGTCCATGGAGTGGTTTTGAAGAGGTTGTGGACCACACACCCTCTCACTCAGTGATGATCCACGTATCAAGCAGAAGGAAGCAGGGCCTTACCCAGGAATATTAGAGACTACAAAACAGAAGAGTAGGCACACAATCTCCAGAGGGGACAGGGCTGAGATTTCAAGGGAAATGGGACCACAAATATTCTTAAACCTGGCAGCTGAGGTGGGGGACCCTCACTTCACAGCTGTGCCTTAAGTGGTCATGCATACAACAATGCACCAAAACAGAAATATCAGGCAAGTCTGTCCTCCTGTTTTGTTTTAAAGGAAAAAGTACATTTTGTGTGCTAATCTGCCACAGCAGACTTCCAAAGCCTTCACCCTTTGTCATGCAATGAAACGCTGACACACATTTCTTTTGTCTTAACCCATATCTAGCTGGATCTCCAGCTGGCAGATGTTATTGGCAGCTCTCTTTGAGAAAATACACAGGGTGAAATACAGATCCCTTTGAAGACAGTGGGAGATTTGCCATGGACTTTAGTAGGGCCATATTTCACACACTTCTTTTTGATGAAGGCAACAAACTAATAGAAATAATTTGGTTTTGAAACCTCTATATATAGTGGAGGTACTTAATTTCTTAGCTAAACTAAACTTCATCTTCTATGCTATAGCATTCCCACTACAAGCAATTAGATTTATATATTTAAATATTTGTATGGATGCACAAACATATATGAATATAAAAGATGCATAAATACTGTTTACATTAAACCTCTTTCAAGAAACAAATACATTTAATTAAAATCCAGTTATGCAGGTTGTTATCTTTCTTTTTACAGTTACACTATTTTTATAATAAATTGTCATCTTCCCCAGAGAAATTAAAAATAAAATAGTTTAAAAAGATAGGATATAAATGTATATATAGCCATTATTTATATATATATAAAAGCAAAAAACCCTGGATCTTTTTCACTCTCATATATATACATTTGTATATATGAACATATATGTGTGACAGTAACATTAAAAAAAGTCCTAAATAAGGCAACTTCTCTACAATATTTTAATGAAACTCAGAGACCATAGTGGCTTTATGAACAATTTTGTGGTCAGAGGCATGACCATGCAGACTAGTCGTGACAAAATTAGTGCTTAAGGTCCCCTGTAAAATCACCATAAATTCCAGAGAATCCCATCACATTAGTATAATAACTAATATTCATGTTTGTAGGCGCAGATCCTATGTTCTAATGAATTACCTCAGCCTTCTGTAAAGTCTCTGTGATCTGCCTCCCAATGGCATTTTCTGAAATGCCCTCAAAAAAATGAGAGAATCAAACCTGTTCTTAACATTTAGATATTTTGCTGCTTTCCCTGGATTGTTCCTTCATTCTTTAAGTAGACATATATCTATTGGATTTTTATAGTGACTTTGCTCTAAGTTATGTAGCAGGATGGGACTCCTTACATGCACTTACTTCTTTTAAGGTTTTCTGTTGTCTTACCAATTTGTAATCTCCAAAGCAGTGAATGACATGATCCACTGACACAGCAGCATAACAACTGTTTCCCCAACAGTACCTAAGACATAAAATGTGACTGAGCCCAGCAGATTTGCAAGATGGATAAATATTATCCAAGCCTCATAAATGAGGAAGTCAAAGCAGCAAATACTTGACAAGTGAAGTGCAGAATCCTTAGGGCAGCAAGGAGGGATATCAGGAGAGCAGGCTTTGGCTTCTTCAGGGGTCTGCTTGGTACAACACCATGGGACAAAGCCCTGGAGGAAAGTAGGTCCCAAAAAAGCTGGTTGATATTCAAGGATTAGCACCTCTAAGATCAGGAGTGGTGCTCCTTTAGCCAAGAGAACGTCAGGCAAAAAGGCCAGGAGGACTGCATGGATGAACAGAGATCTCAGGCAAACTCAAACACAGAAAGGAACCTACAGAGGGTGCAAAATGGGGCAGGTCGTCCAACTGGAGTACAAAGACATTATCAGAGCAGCCAGGGATCAGGTTAGGAAAGCTAAAGCCTGGTAGAATTAAATATTCCCTGTGAAAATGTGAGCCTTCTCCACTAGGAAACAGGACACCTGGTTATGGGATATGGAGAAAACCATGATCTCTATAATATTTTTGCTTTAGTATTCACCAGAGAGCCCTGGGAGAATGAAGAACTGCTCTCTGTAGGAGAAGTTCAGGTTTGAGATCATTTAAAGAACCTGAAGGTTCACAAGTTCATGGGACCTGATGGAAAGCATCCAGAGGTCCTGAGGGAACTAACTGAAGAAGTGACTAAGCTACAATCCATCATGCTTGAGAAGTTATGGCTGTCCAGTGAAGTTCCTGCTGACTGGAACAGGGCAAAGATAACCCTCATTTTAAAAAAGGCAAATGAGGAACACCCAGGGAACTACAGGCTGGTCAGTGCCCAGTAAGATCATGGAGCTGATCCTCCTGGAAACCATGCTAAGGCATGTGGAAAATGATGAGGAGACTGGAGACAGACAAGGCTTCACTAAGGGCAAATCAAAAGCAGCGTGGTCAGCAGGGCAGAGGTGGTGATTCCCCTTCTCTGTTCCATTGTCATGAGACCCCACCTTGAGTACTGTGCCCAGCCCTGGGCCCCCAGCACAGGAAAAACATGGAATGGATGGAGCAAGTCCAAGGAGAGCACTGTCCAGTACCTAAAGGGGTACTGGAGAAGAGAACTGGTACAAGAGAACTGGAGAGGGACTTTTTACAAGGGCATGGACAAGGAGTAATGGCTTTAAAGTTAAAGGGGATAGGTTTATATTAGATATTAGGAGGAAATTCTTCACTATGAATGTGATGAGGCACTGGCACAGATTGCCCAGAGAAGCTGTGGCTGCCCCATTCCTGGAAGTGTTCAAAGCCATTTTGGATGGGGCTCTAGGCAGCCTGGTCTAGTGCAAGATCTTCCTGCCCATGGCAGGGGCATTAGAACTCAATGATCTTTAAGGTTACTTTGAACCCAAATCATTCTGTGATTCTATGAATACCTGGCAGCAACAGAACTGAAACCAGGTCCAAAATCTCCATTTTTCAGGTAGGAAAAGTGGGCATTGAAGTTAGCCCCACCTTTTACCAGACCAGAAGAACTGCGGATATCCCAGTAGCTCTCCACAGGCAGCATTCAGCTGCTTACCCTGTTCACATTAAAGCTCTCTTTAAAGTTATGTATTTATATGCCTATATGCCTATTATATTGAATGTATCTATATGCCTTGATCACCTTCCATAGCAAACCAGGTCTGCCAACAGCTGGGTTTCAGTCACTCTTATGCCTTTCACTTGTTGATTGCAAGTGAAGAAAAGAAACACAGAAGTGAAAGTCAAACCAATTTTTGCTTAATGAATAGTCCAGCTACTAAATTTTGGGTGCCTTCCTTAGATGGATGCTGCCAAAGGGGCCTGGGATGCAGAGGGAAAAGAGACAGTGCAGATTTTTGGGTGAGAAGAGTTTGAAGCTGATTCAATCCAATGAAGAAAGTAATATTTGAAAGTTATTTGTAAAGACAATAAGAAAATAACACATATACAGAGATAAATTTATAAAACTGAAAAAATTTTACAAGAGTGCCTATACAATGTAACTAAAAATCTCCATTTTTATCCTGCTGACTTGCTTATATTCATGTGGTTTCAGTCTCACAGATGTTCTGGAGGCTAGGACATGTAATATGGCTCCATAGTTTTCTAACCACAGAATATCCAAAATATATAACCAGGAAATCACTTGCAGTCTGTGTGGGGTTTGGCAGATGGTATTTCTAAAAATGCAAATATCCAATATGGAGGTAGTGGAGAAGACGGATTTCACAAGGGAACAGTGTAACTCTTTATATGGAGTGTAAACTTTACACAGTATTCCAATATAGAACTGGTGAGCACTGTTAAAAAAGTTTCCAATGAATATTCATTTCAGTTTATAAACATATTCTCTTCAACTGTTTCAATGCCCTCTTTGTGTTTGCTTACTGTGCATGTTCTAGCTATTGCATTTACTGGCAAGAACGCTTGTAGGAACAGCAAATTTTAAGCAAGTATTAGAGAATATATATGGGTAATGAATTTTTCATTTGGAAATATAGGTGCCAGCACCAGAATTTCATTCCAAAAGGTATCCTCAGCCACTCTAGAGAGGGATGTATATGATCTGCAAGATTGAATTTTCACAACCACATGCGCTAGCAGTGGTCAGATGAGACAAAAATCGAAAAGTTGTGTGCTCTGCTGATATGGAACTTGCATGTAATGGAAGAAAATCAGGAATGGGAAGGTGTGAGATACTGACTGAGTTGCATTCTGGTTTCTGTAATGATACCAGTCAACCTGGTACAGTAATGAGAGAGGCACACAGCAAATGGGATGTCCTGAATGACAGGCAGCCTCCCAGCAGCCTGCTTAGGCTGTGACCAAGTATTTTTTCAGCTGCCAGAGCTGCACTGGGTGCCCCTCTCTTTGCTCCATAGCACAGTTTTGGGATGGAGCAGAAGAAAACCTGTTTCCAGGTATGAGCAGCACAAAGGATTTGCTTCCACATTTTGTGGTGGGTTGGAAAAACCCTGAGATGTGCACAACAACCCTCAGCTCCTTACAGCTAAAGGGATTTCTTCTACTGATGTTCCTCACTTGGTAAGCCATGTAGCTTCCAGTTCTGAGGGCTTTCAGAGCTAAATGGTAAATATGAAATATGGATATATGAAATACGTGACATATGAAAGCTGCTTGAGCCAAGTTTTGCTCACATGGGACCTGAGTGACATGAAATCCTTAGAACTGATGGTTTTGTTATAGACAGCAGCAAGCACAGAAAAGGCCAGGCAGACTTCATCTGAGGGAAGATTTCATATTGCATTGCACAAGTGCAGTCACTGTCTTAATATACCATAAAACATATAAACCCACGTTCCTAACTGATGCAAGCAATTACTGCTCCATCAAGCTAATTTACAGTGGAACTAAAACATATCATTCGCCTGGCAATTCTACCATAAACAGCCTGGATTCTCTCCTAGTATAGACTAGTAGGTTTATAACCCATAAATGTATTTACAAGGAAAAAAAAAATAGAACACAGAGCAGGCAGAAATGCATGTCCCCCCATAAAATTTTTGTGAAGTTTAACAAAAATAGAAATTTTTCTACAAGCTTTTTTACACACATGCCATGGTTTAACTTTATGGGCATGTATACACATCTCAAGTACGCTGCTCTGTAAAACATTTTAATCACCTGAAAGTGAGAATGTCAAACTCAGTCAAGATCTGCACCATTTTAAGGTAGGAGGTTAAGTTTAATGTCTACTTGTTCTCTATTCTTTTTAGCTTTACATTCTGTATGGCTTTTTAATTCTTTTTTTTTTCAAAGAAAAATCATAAAACAGAGGGGAAAAAAGCTATCTGTGTCTGGATTGCTGACTTTACTAAAGGTCAGTTTCTTTCCAAGCCATATCAAGCCCAGATGGATTTCTGGCAATCTCAGCTCAGCTGTGAACAGCCAAGATAATGCAAGATGATCCAAAAGATTCCTGAAATGTTAGATATGCCTGCATATATATATTTCAGACTAAATATTTTCATGAATGCAATCAGATGAAAGAAAAAAAGATCCCTCACACTTATGGAAACCCAGCTTTACACATTTTAGACTCTGCTTATGAACCAACAATCTGTGTAGATTGGATTGTCTCTTTCCTAGTGGCTTGCATGGGCTTTGTCTAGAAAAGTGCATTCCAGCTGCACTGACCTTACATCTCATCAATAATATTTCACAACGTTGAAGGGACCACACACTCTGTTGGGATGATAATTCGCCTTCTCCTGTCAGAGGGCCTGATCCACGGTCACTCAGGTTCCTTAAGTTGAGGTCATTATGCTAATTCCTTTCCAATGTGCAAACTGTCAGTCTCTTCCAAAAATGTAACAAAAAATCCATAGAATTTTCTGTGTATCTGTAATTAAATATTTTCTTTTTAAATTCTTTTTAAAATCTTTCTTTCTTTTTAAAGTCAGCAAAACCCATGTGAACTTTTTCTTCATCTTTTTTCATGCAAATAATTAGCATGTAATAGAACAAAAGACTTATCCTGTATTTGTGCATGTGTAGCACAGCTTTGGTTCAAAAGAAATCTTCTTTCAATTTTCTTCTTCTTTCATTGTTGTATACCAGTGGATATTTTTATTTACAGGACAAAAATAATCAATTCAAGAAACCATGATTCTAGGTTACTGTATTTCCAAGGGATAATTTACAATGATGTGCTATTCAGTTTTGCAACAGCAACACCTGGAGAAACTCAGCAGGCCCAGAGGCCCAGATTCCTGGATTTCACCCTTACACCCTATTTCTGGCTCCAGTTAAGTCAGTGAGACGTGTGAGCTTTCATGGCAGTGGAGCACTGCTGGAGATGTGCAACATTTCCCAAGCCCTCAGCACTCTGTCTCCTCTGCAGCAGTCAGAACATGGGGTGCTCAACTGAGGCAGAAAGCCATAACACCAAATCATGGACCACAAACACACTCAGGTAATGCAGCACTATCCTTCTTGGGTTTGAAATGCATTACCTAACAGACAAACAGGCCCAAACCCAAAATTATTTGGGGTCATAGTTCTCCTCTCTGAAACAGAATAATTGTCATTAGCTTTTCAGTCAGAGACATCAGTATCTGTGACACCAGCACAGTTTAAAATTTTCAGTCCAGCCTCACATCACAGTATTGGAATTGGAATAAAGCTTTGAGTATTTTTTTTCCAAGAAACTTTAAAAGAAGAAGGGCTGATCAATATGAGAAGCAAAATAATCAGAACCAGCCTGACTCATGTGCTGCTAAAGCAGTAAGGAAGGGTGGTAAAGAGTTACTTATATTCCATCAGACTTGATTCTCCTGTGACTTACTGCACTTTTACTCTAAAATAACACAGCTGGACTCTTTGTGAAGTTTCTCTTTTTAGACTGCAACTGATAGTGTAATCCAAGTATGGATTTAAATGCTTTTTCTATGGATTCAAAACATGAAATAGAAATCAATGCCTTACACTAGAAGTTTTCTGTGTATTAAAGGCAGAATATGTTTTCTTCTGTAATTTTGAAAACAAGTGTTTATGTTTTCCCATTTACACAGAGCAGAAAGGCACAATGATATCCATTCCTGAATGGATAAAGATAAGCCAAACAGAAAACAGCACCAAAGCCCTGTTCCTCCTCCTTTGTCAATGGCAAAGCACCTCGGAGGAGCATGATCACCTTGCATCATGTGTGTATGATCACACTCTAGAGAAAAAGATCTCTGATGTTTTTCCCCAAAAGCCATCAGCAGAGATTTGGGTGCAAGCAACTGTGGAACAGCAGGAATATGTGAAGAGCTCAAAAATATAAGCACTACTTAGAATCAGAATACGCCACTTTTCACAGATCTAAGACCATACCACATTCTTATTTTCTTCCTGTGGGAGGTCAGTGTTTATGCAGCGGATGTGTCTGCCAGGAAGAACATTTTTGCACTTGCTCCTCTTCCAGTTGCTAATCTGCACGTTCATTTGCCTCTGCTTGAAGAATGGCCCGTCTGAGCATTTCCAGTGTTGCTGGCAGTAGACCCAAACATTTTCACAGAATCACAGCATTTTGCAGGCTCAGGATGGAAATTTTATCTTCCCCTGATTTGCCTTTCACACAGTACCAGGAGGTGGCTGCCTTCTGTCCTGTTCTGGCTGCTAGGCTGGCTTTTGGAAGTGGGCTCTGAAATTGCAGGAACCTTGACAATGCCCTGCTCTGACCAGGAGGCTGAGCACCATCTTTCCTGACTGCTGCCTTGGTTCCTCACTTCTAGTAATTTCCCTGAGTCTCCTCACAATCCCCAGTTTGGCTGTGTTGGCAGCAAATAAAATCCCCCTCCTGCAGCATGATGCTGGTGTTTCTACAAATGCTCATAAAGCCTGTTGTTACTCCTGACAATAAGCTGGAGAAGAAACACGGCACACACTGCCTCATCCCTTATTTTGTAGCTTGCCACAGTCTTGTCTTTGCCTTGTGTCAGGAAATTAAGAAGGTAACTAAGCAGTGGAGTTCACTTTTAGAGATATTTTCTGGAGGTATTCAATATACATTATTCCATGCAATGCATTTTATCCCAAATTTAACTGCAGTGCAGAAAGAAATGAAAGGTCAAGGTGGTGTCTCCTCCAGATTTGCAGGAAGCTTGAAGCAAGGACAAAAAGTGTCAGACCTCAGTGTGGGATTTATCCCCCCAAACTCCGGGTTTAGCCTGTTTCAGTGGAGCTAACTAGTGCTGGATGCAAAACAGATCCAAACCAGCATATTTAGGTCTTACTTTCCTCATTAGAAAACAAACATACAAAAAGGAATAAGAAGGAGGTGCATTAACTTCTCTCCCTGGTTTCTGAGCATTTCTCACCAGAAGCATCTGCTGCGGACTCCCTGGCCACACTGCAGTCAGCACGCTGCCTCTCCCAGGCTCCAGCTGCACAGCCAGGAGCTCAATGGCACACAGCAGCTTTTCTGAAGGATCCTGTAGATACTAAGCTGCCCTCAAAACATCTGAGGCTGAAACCCTTGGCTTTTGCCCTTTCCTGGTGAGTGAAAACAAGAACCTGCGCAGCCCCAAGTCTTGCTGCCGCCCTCCCTAACCCTGCGGTTTGCAGGGAGACCTTAATGGAGTGTTTCCTGGTTTTCTAACGTTTGTTTGGGGTTTTATTCTCACACATCCCAGGAGGTACAACTTGAAGGAGGCATTGTGAGAGGCTGCAGCCAAAACTCCATCTTGATAACATTTTTATGGGGGTGAAACTACAAAGAGCAACTCAACAGCTGCCAGCAGGGCAGTGTTAGCGTGAAAGAATCACCAGAAGCAGGCGAGCAACATTCATGCTGAAAATATGATTGATCACTTCTTCTTTTCCCTGCAACTCTGCCCTGGTACAAATCCAGTCTCGGTGAGAAGTGACTTCAACTAGGGCTGAGTTCAGTCTTCAGAGGCAGCTGCACTTATTTCCACTAAATCTCTGGTTCACACACCAAGCCCAGGGCATAGCTGAGGGCTTGGGGATGGCACATTGCCCCGGTCTTTGGTTTGCTTAAAAGTGACAGAAGCTGACATTGGTCATTTTTTGAATTCCATCCAAAAGACAAGTAAATTCATTTCTGGGTGTGCCAACAAGCTGAGGTATTTAACTGTTCTCTGAGAAAATAGAGCATGCTGCTAATAAAGGTCACTTTACCTTTGTTTCAAGAGGAGCTGAGGGATTTTCCAGACAGGCAGAGGGCCGGATTACCACAGGTGCCTCTCTGATCAACATTCACACTGAGAAAGGACTGCTAAAGCTAAGGACACTGAAACCATGTGCAACGACAACTGCCCTTTTCTTGACATGCTGATTTGTCCCCGTCACAGGTACCCTACAGAACTTGCGTAATTACATTTATGTAATTTGCTTAATTTAACATCTTGTTTGAGTATTCAAATATCCACCAAAGAATTTGCCACAGGGTAGGGTTTTTAGAAAAAAAAAATTAGTATAGAATCTGGAAAATATATTAAGACCTTTTTCTTAATTCTTTAAGTTCCCTTGCTGCTTACAGGAATTAAGTATGGAAACAACATCTGTGTAATATTGTGAAGGATTTCAAAAGGGTTCCTCAAAAAGGGCTGACACAATCTTACTCCTTTTAGAAGAGGATATGAAATGAATTGCTTACTTTGGCTATTACATGCACTCCCTTCCCCCCAGCAGCAGAGCCAAGAACTAGTGGCACGTCTGAGAATTTTTTTTTTTATGGGGAGTCCTTCAAATTTTTTTGACTATTTGCAATAAGACCTAAGAGAGGTCCCCTCCCATAAACATAACAAAGGAAATTGCTACATTATAGCCCCACTTAAGTGAATAAATAATAGATTAATAGAAACTTATGATTAATTATTTATGTCATGTTTTGGCATATGACCCTGACAGAAAAGGGTAAGTGAGTAAAATAGATATAGAAACTTTTAAAAAAATCATAGAAACCAGTTAAACCTTAATTATTTATTCAAAACTAATAATATTATCCATTCTAGTAGATATTAGACATATGCTGGTAACTATCAGCAAGAAATGTCATTTAACAGGAGGCAACACCTCTATCATTGAAAATATACATGGATGCTGGCCTCCCCCCCTTCCTGTGAAAATATTAGCCAGAGTCTTGTAACACCACCCTTGAAAAGACAGACACCTCCACTCCAGCATATAAGCCCAGATATGTTTCCAAAGTAATTAATAAAGCCTTAATGGCAGTATAGAACTTGATTTGAGTTTAGCTTAGCTTTAAAAGCACCCTAATAATACTTTCAGAACTTGCCTGGGCCTAATTACATTTGTGTTGTATTAGCTCTGAGGTTTGTCATGTGTAAACACACAAACACAAAAATAACTTCCCTCTTCTACTTTCCAGCAATATTCTAATTGTTTTCAAGTGATGAGTTTGCCCAAAAAGAGGAGATGTCTTTTTGAATCAAAGGGCCACAGATGATTCAGGATGAAGCTGCATGTTACATAAAGACTCTTCCTACCTTAGGGAAGGTAACCATGAAGTTCCCATCGACTTGTAATTAGAATGACAGGGCACACTGCTCTCTTTTAAGAGAAGGTATTTGCAAATGCTGTGTATCTGAGAGAGGTGATGTGCGTCTCCCCTCTCCCCCATGACCACATGGAGAATTTGCTGCTCCCAGAGCTTCTTTTATCACAAATGTGCCTTGCTGCGCCCAACCCTTACTGAGCTGCCATGTCCTAGAAAGAGTAAATCCAGATATTTCAGGACAGAGTCTCCCAGAGAGGACACCAGCCTCCTGTGGAGTCAGACATAAAAGCAGCTTCTGCAGTGGATTGTATCATGTTTTCAGGTAGCCACTTGTAAACACATACTCTACTTACCAGAAAATGGCCATGATGGCAACTCCATGTGCATGCTGCTGCATTAACAGTTGGACCAAACTGTCCAATGAATTTATTTAATTAAAATGCTGTGCTTCTGAAAATGGGGGAAATTAACCAGAGTTGTGATGTAAAGATGCAGATTCAACATTTTTAGGTGTTTTGACCCGCTGCCCTTGAAATATCATAAATGTGAAAGAGGACGCAAAACCAAATAAAATACAGACCTACATCCTAGCCTAGGACAACTCCAGAGTCCACTCTGCAGAGAATCTTTGTTCTCCCTGAGGGCAGACCTGGAGCAGGAGAAAGAAAGGTGTCTTTCCCAGGAGCATTCCATTGGCTGCAGCATGGCTCTGCACCTCTGCTCCCCTCATCCCCTGCCTAACACCCGGCACTGCTTAATGCCTGGAAAACCCATGCTGGTGAAGCTCCTGGTGCTTGGTAAGACAAGGTTGCCTGATTTTCCGTGCCTTCCTTTGGTACCAGGCACTGGAGTTGGCTCACCCTTAACTTGCCAGTTTGGCAGGAACAGCAGAGTTCACTGAAAAGATTATTTGCAGCAAGAATATTTCAGTGCACCAAGCCAGAATCCAACAATGATCTTTCAAAATAATGCTGTCTAGGAAAATCAACCAGCTGAAAGGCATTTTGCACAGTATCAAAAATGTAAATAGAATGGACAGTTGGCCCATTATTATGCATTTGTATGTATATATAGTCACTAGGCAAATCCAAAACACACGTGTAGTTTAGAAAATAAAACAGATGTATATAAAAATGGATTGTTTTATAATTATTTGTCTGTACAATTATGGTGCAATTGTTCCTGTGTAACAGGCTCAGAAAAGAGAAGGTGGCTGTATTCTCCCAATGGTGTTTTAAAACTGTGCTTGCTCTCATGAACTTCTTATTCATAGAAAGAATCCCCACTGAAGCCAGCAAGATCAAGTCTTCCAGGATCAAGCCCTTAATTTGTGTTTTAACAGAGTTTGTAAGCCTCTAGTATATTTAATCTGCCATGTCTAAAAATTTCCCCATAGCATTACAAATACTTTATGAAAAATAAATATTTAGACAAGTGTAGAACCTATTTAACATTGATTTTTTTCCTTTTCATTACAACTAATCTCGTGTCATAGGCTGACTAGATCAGCCCACATCCACGTCAACAAAGCTTGCAATCAGCTAATTTATCCTCGGGGCACTAACTTCTAAAATTGTAATATTTGAGAATTAAATTTAAATAAAATGCTTTCAATCTGCCAGTCAACATTTAACCCCTCATTTCAAAAAATAAAAGTAGACGGAAAACTAAAAAAACAAAGCCAGTAGAGCACCAGCAGCAGGATCAGAGGACTTTTTCTTCACTGGCAACAAGGACTTCAGAAGCAGTGACCAAATCAGGCAGAAAAGCAGGGCAGGATGCTGGCCATGCCTTTAGTCCATGGAGCCTTTCGAGGGGATCGTGGTACCCTGCCATGAGTGCATCCACAGTGAGGGTGCATGTCCCGACACGACTCCAGTCAGGTCCTTGGAATAACTTCTCTGTCAGCAGCCTGGGAAAGACCGGCCCAGGCACCGCTCAGGCCCCGAACTGCTGCATGTGTCTGACTCTCTTTGCAACATTCTCCTTGGGAGAGAGCAGACCTGCACCCAGCAGGGCAAGAGGAAGGACATGTGCTGGCCAAATCCCCGGGACCAGAGCTGCCACGTCACCCAGGACGATCAGTGGCTTTCCTGCTGGCAGCTCCTGCCGTCTGACGGTCCTGGGGATGGCTCCAGGTTGGAGGTGGCTCACAGACAGCTTGCGCTGGGTGGGGTGAGGCTCTGAATTGGCACCACTCCCCGAAAATCACAGCGCTGTTGGTTGCAAAGAAGAGCAAGCAAAGGGTCACGCAATGTGGAAAAACCTCCTCCAGGGCCCTGAGGCGAATTGTCTTGGAGTCAGAAGCCCAGATAAAAAAAGCCAAAGAAGCCTTTGAGCCCAGAAAAGGATTAAATGGATTTACTGGGTCCAAAGAAAAGCCAGGCAGAAACAAGGGGAAAAAATGTGCTGCCTTGGTTTCTTCAGCTCACTGCTATTCCAGAGAGAAGAATTATGAGCTACAGTGAACTGAGGAAGGGATTTTTGAATGTGTGAAAGAAAAAAAATATATTGTTCATGCTTATTTTATGTTGTCAAATATGCCAGTCTGGAAAGTAAATAGCCATACAGATTTCTGTATATTAACAGAAAAGGAATCTGGAGCAGTGGGGAGTCTGCTTCAGCCACCTGTTACAGGCTGGAGAAACAGTTCTTTCAGGTTACTTTGTCACTGGTCATTTTCTGACATGTAGTATTTGGGTAAAGGCTGACTGTATCAAGGCCAAGTTATTCAGGAACCACCAAACTGCCCAAAGCCTGATTTCAGCTGCACTGTTGCATGTGCTAATGGATGCAACCTAAGTAGCTTCTCTGTCCCTCTCACAATCTCTATGTTTCTGGAGTATTGATAAAATGCCCATGATCCCCACTTCTTAGAAAATTCACCTTTAAAATGAGTGCATGTATGCAGGCATTCTCTTTATTTATGTTTGTATTTAAATTCCACATTTTTAATACTCTAAATCTGC
Source organism: Camarhynchus parvulus (assembly GCF_901933205.1). NCBI lineage: Eukaryota > Metazoa > Chordata > Aves > Passeriformes > Thraupidae > Camarhynchus > Camarhynchus parvulus. Next base: position 58,352,401 of record NC_044574.1, on the reverse strand, counting down.
TTATCTGTAGGAGACACTTTAATAATCTGATGTGAATAATATTGATACCTACGGATGGAGGGAAATGCATTATGCCTATTCTGTTATTCAAAAGTAGGTGCTGAGATTGTGCATTTCTGCAAGTGTAATCATTTATTTGTTGGAAAAGCAGTATAATATAGGCCTCCACTTTTGTTTAAATTTCAGCTGAAGATAGCAAAAGATTAATAAAGACAGACTAGCCACAAATTTACCAGAAAGTGTCATAAACAGAGCTTTGTAAAGTAGCAGAAGTTGCTCTGTGGCTCTCAGTACCAGCTCTCCAGTAAAATTTTCATTCTTTCCTATGTTGTATTTTTTTTTTTAATTTTTGGGGTTTTCCCTCCAGAATGTATGTGGCCCCATCATTTCAGCTTCTACATCAGTACAAATATTTTGGTGGTGTAAAAGCCCATTTGTGTATCTCTGAAGATCTCTTTCTTGCATTCTTTGGGCTCTGTCTATGGACAGAAACTTGTTGGGGAAGAAATGCTTGTCCGCACATCTTTGTACCTTCAAGACCACGTTTGTTTGCAGCAACTTGCTGACACGCTGCACGGTCACGTCCTTATTTCCTCATTTTCAACTTTAAGTAATCCATTTCTATAAGAATGAATATCTGGACCATGACCTCTCCTTTATCAAAGCATATATTTGTAGGCTGTGATATCTCTGAGTACACAGATACCTGATTAGGTAACGTGTTTGCATTCGGGCTATTTGTGCAGCTATTGAGCCGCAAGAGCCACTGAAGCACCGTCACCGAGTGCCAAATTTGCTGAAGTCTGAGAACCCTTTATGGCCTCAGATAGCAACGCTTTGGTTCCCACTTGTGTGCAGAGCAGATAAATAAGTTATTGTGGTGTTCTCCATCACCAGTCAAACAGAAATCATTTTGCCATTACACGGCTTTAGCAGTAGGGAATGTGCATCGGAATTGCCTTGCTCACCTAAATGAGAACAATAAATGTGGATAGCTCTTCGGTCTGATCCTCCTCTTTTTTTTCCTCTAGTCCATATACTTAGACCTATGAAAAGTGGATTTAAAAGAGCTCACACACACTCTGTATGTTGTATGCAAAGCACATGTGTGTAGGACAGAAAACATGTTACGTTGGAAGCATGTCTGCCTTTACCTGTGTTAGCGACTCATAAAAATTTCTGTCTTTGAAGAGTTTCAATAATTAATTTTTTTTGCTTAATGTATTTCATTCAGTCTGAAAACAGCTAAAAAATGCAAAGTAAGTTCTGATTTCATGGGTTTTTTCTTGGTTTTTTGGATTTTTGGTTTTTACCAGGGATGATCAACAATGTAAGAAAAAAAGCTTCTGAAAAGGCATTTCCTATCATGCCATGCTCCTTACAGACTTTCCCCATTCCTTTTCACTCCACCTCAAAGGAATAATTAGCGTCTAAAAAATGTTTTTCATTTTGGCTGGGAGAAGACAGAGCATGTTCTTAATTAAGGAACTGTTATTAAAATAAAGTTTTCTAGGAAAATGTACATCATATAATATATAACATAATTACAAAAATACTTTTATTTCTTCTGGGGTTTTTTTAATGGCTGACTGAAAATTTTTCAGCCAACTCAAGTATCAGCTCTATCTTCTTTTTCTGTAATCATCCTCTTGAGGGTACTCACTTCTTCAGCTCATTCTTTTCCTCAAAAAGAAGTTTCATAGATTTTGTTACTTCACCTTCTATCTTAATTGTCTCTAAATTTGCATCCTGAAAAAGTATGGATATTTTTCTTTTCATCAATGTGTGTCTGCAAGCTTGGAGTCCTGCCTCTAGCACTTGCTGGCCACATAATTTTTATGCCTCATTCTCTCTGATTTTACTGCATCTCTTACAGCTGCAATCACACCTACCGAAAGGAATTCCAAGATTTCAGTTAAATGTAAGTCCTGCCCCACATGTTTACTTCCACCAGGTTTTCAGCCCAGAATCTCTAAGCTAACCTGTATTGCTTTAAAAACACTGGCATGCTGTCATCTTTCTTAATGGCTTCAACTTTGAGCTGATTTCTTTTCTGAAGTCTGAATTCCTCATCAGTAACTAGGGGTTGAAGTTTATACAAACATTATAATCTGTGCCAATCTTGTATTAGCTGGGCCCTAGGGAGCCTTCAAACCACCCAGCAAACCCCAGGCTGAGTTTCCGCCTGCAATCTGCAATTGAACTGTAACTCTTTTCTCTTGTGCTGTGTCATTAACTTCAAAATATTGCTTCATCCTCAGTGTCTGTGTTGGCCAGGCCCCTCTATAAAATGTTATCAAAAGGCATCAGTTTTTCCAATATTCTCTGACATGCTGTCAGCATAACTGAGCGAGTTGCATTATTCAAACCTCACGGCGAATGCTGCTCAGGTGGAAGCAGCAAGCAGAGTGGTAGATTGTGTCACACAAAAACAAAATGTGACTGCTAGGGCTCCCCCACTCCGAGGAAAAAGGCACAGGGCCTGATTTTTGCAGGCAGTGTACCTGGCAGACTTTTGTTTCTAAAGTAGCCCCACGTTGATTCTGTATCTAATGTCAGGGCTGGCTTGTTTGCTAATAACAGACATCACTGGATAGTAACAGTGCTTCAATACAAATCTGAATGCCATCTTTGAGATATTTGGACCTGTGAAAACTTGAAATCAATGAGATGTTCACTATTAATGATTATGTATTTTGAAGACTGCCTATAAATGCCATTTTCTTTTTTACTCCTTATATAGAGCTGTGTTTCAGTTATTATGTTCCATTTCTTTTCATCATACCACACAAGTATACTGTTATTTTTACCGTTTTTTAATCTTCAGTTGAGAGCTTAATAAGCACGCTGATAAACCCATTTATTGTAAGTTTGAGCACAGTCAGTTTTTTAAATAAGCTGTGGTGCACAGCAGTAAACACACATTTTCGGCTAAAGTGATGGAGGAGATTGGTGCTGTAACATAATGTTGATGTCAGGTGCTTTACTATCTGCCACAATCCCAAGTGCCTACGTGACCCTGGTGACAAAAGGAAGACTGAAGAAAATGTGAGCCCCCTCTGGAAGGAAACAGGTGACCTGGTTACTTAGGGCATGGAAAAGGCTGATGTACTCCACCATGTTCCCGTCTCAGCCTTTACCTGCAAGTGCCCTAGCCACACCACCTGAGCTGGAGATGGCAAAACCACTGTCCATCATGGTTGAGAAGATGTGGAATTCCAGTGAAGTTCCCACTGACTGAAAAAGAGGAAATGTAGCCCCCCATTTTTATAAAAGGAAAAAAAGGAAAAACTGGGTGATGACAAGCTGATCAGACTCACCTCTGTGCCTGGCAAGATTGTGAAACACATGGAAAATAAGAAGGTCACTGGTGACAGCAAACATGTGACATCAAATCATGCCTGACAAATTTGGTGGCCTTCTATGATGGGGCTACAGCACTGTTGGAGGAGTGAAGGGTGATTATTGTTATCTACCTGGAATTGTGCAAAGCATTTGACACTGTCCCACACAGCATCCTTGTCTCTAACTGGAAAGATGTGGATTTGCATGAGGAGATGCTGATGTGCTGGACAGCACACCACTGGAGGGAACAAAGCTTCATATGAATGCTGAGATGAAGATTTGTGCACCTGATTGTCAGGACAAGGTCAAATGCAGGTAAATGTATGTAAATACATGAGACAAACTAAGGCTTGTGTGAATTGTGGTGTTTATTTGACCATAAACTGTGAAAGAAGCAATAAAATGAGTGAAATGGCATGCTTAAAGGAGTATTAATGCACCAACTAAGTAGGGTAATAGGAAGCTTGTACAATTGGCATATGTTCCTATTTGGTTTTTATTTTATAGCTAAGCAAGGCAAGGCCTATTATTTCATCTAAAGTGTGGTTAAAAGTGGCTGTAAAAATGGTATTAGACTGCTTAAACTTTATATTTCATTTACTTCCAGGTAATAATACTCTATACTGTTTATAAATAAAAATAGTCTCCTTCTGAACTGTCAGCTCAGCAAGCACTAGCTGGACTCTGAGGTCTGGGCATCTCCGTGTCTGATCTGTTCAATAATAAAAGTTATGTGGTAGATCTTCAATGCCTGCTATGCTACAATTTGCATGTCATTTTCGGATAAAGGTGTGTGTTAAATGAGGGACTTGAATATGCAAATTTTGTTTTGTGCAAACAAAGGAGATGTCAGCCACAGAAATAAACATGTATGTAAATCCTTCTCATGCAGCAAAATGCCTTTGTATTTGTCAGCAGTTTGCAGAATACAACAGCAGAGACAATCCTGCCTGTTGCTGGCAGCCAGTGTCTCGGGAAAGCACTGTGGTGGCTTCCCTCCTTTATTACCAGAACAAGGCTCAGCCTGCCCCTGGCCATATAAAGCCCCATTCAGAGAAAATGTGCAGGGAGGAGTTTCCAGGAATTAGTTTATTCTCTTTGTTGCCTGATATTCTGCCAGATGATGCAAGTGGGGAGGGATTCACAAACACCTGAAGAGTAATGTTAATCTCCCCCACGCCCTCTGCAGTCACTGGAGTGGTAGATGGCCTCCTCCCTGGCACCACCAGGCATCAGCACCTTCCCGCGAGGGAGCCTGCAGAACTCAGGGATGACCCTGCAGGCTCTGGCAGCAGCCCTGCCCCTGGTCCCCACAGGGCAGACGAGTCAGCTGGCTGGCAGGTCGGGAGTCTGGGAGCTTCCTCGCTGGACACCACCAGAGACACTCCTGATGCTCCCTCCCACTTCCACCATCCCCACTCACAAGGGAAGAGGAGCCCCCAGCTAACAGCACATGGCCGGTTTGCAGTGGTCCAGGGGATAGATTTTACAAACTTTAACATTTGAGCTGTGTTTGCCTTTGAAAATATATCCCTTGCACTTGAAGAAAACCAGTTCTCAAAGTTGTTTGAAAGAGTCAAGAGTCATTAAAATATGTAAATGGTAAAATTGTACATGGATAATAGTCTGATTACCATTTCAGTGACAGATGTTCTCACACAGAACCAGATTTTCAAAGGAGATCCGGGTTAAATTTTCAAGTATTCAGCCCAACATCTGGAGCTGAATTTTCAGATGAGCCTACCTCTTGCTGAGGCACTAAGTGGGCAATTCTCTGTAAAGCCCTCGAGATGTAATTCCCATTGTGGTCCTAGTCAGACTCTTTTCTTTTTTTCTTAGTTGCAAAAGAAAATTTGCAAGCAACTGAACTTGTTTGAATATCTGGCCCTGGCTCTCAGTGCTGAAGAAATTCTGGAAATCCAGCTTCTCACGTGTACCTGAGCCCCACAAGCACAGGATCTCTGAATCCTAGAATGCTTTGGGTTGGAAGGGACCTTAAAGATTCTCTGGTTAAACCCCCCCAGCAGAGGTAGGGTTGCTGCCCACTACCACTCAGGGCCCCATCCAGTTGAAGATTTCCAGGGATAAGGCATTCACAACTTCTCTGGGCAACCTGTTCCATGGAACAGTACCATGGAAGGGTGTCCCACACGCCTTCTCCTGATGCCTTTGTCAGGGATCTTGGTACAGCAGAGTGGACTTGCTTGCCCTACCTAGGGCCATTGGCAAAGGCCTGCTATACTTCATGCTATGCACCTGTCTCTCTTGGGCATCAGGGAAAGGCAAAGAAGAGGGTGAAAGAGTAAAAGCCACACTGAAACCAAAGGCAGGCTTCCAAGCACTGGTGCAGTGCAATTGGGTGCCAGGATCTCCTCTTAGTCACAGTAGTTCAGTGGTGGAACCACTATCAAAATCGTGGTGATCTAAGTGTGACTGGGAACTGGCTTTTCTATATGCGTGTGCACCTTGTCCAAAATGTGACAGAACCTCCCAGGCAACCTCCATCTGTCTACTTAGAAAGTTTCAAGCTAAAAAAGGGAGCCTGCAATGACAGCTGACTTCAGGAGGAGCATCACTGTGCAGCATTCCCACGTAAGGCACTTCTCTCCTGCCAAAGGCACTATGGAGGGAAGCCAGAATTGCTTAGCTGAGCTACTGTTGAGCACCTTTGCAAAGAGACCTGTGTCACTGAATCCCACAGCATGCAGCTATGACAGCCCAAATATGTCCAAGAGCAAACACCATCACTGTGCTGCTGCAGTGGGGAGATGCTGCAAAGAAAGGTGTGGAGAAGTCAGGGAGAAGCTCCCAGAGGCCACAAGTGCACTGGGAGGGTGCAGGACTGCCACCTGCACCATCAGCTCACACAGGGGAATTGCCCCACCTATACCAAAAAAAAAAAGTATCTGAGTTTCTGCTATTAAAAATAGGCATCTTTTATCAATGTATGTAAATTGCTTTAAGAGGGGGAAAGATGTTCAAGCACGATGACTCATTTTCACATTCATATCTAAGAGTATACGGCTAATACTGAAAGTACCAAAGTCGTTCTTGCGCATTTGGTTTATTCTGTGTTCGGTTTCTAGAGTGTATGAAACACTTTCATAATCACTTGCTGTCTGACCTGGGCTTCCTTACTACTGGGAGGTACAACTCTCCCACTCCACTCACTCAGTGCCTTGTCTTGCACCCGTGACCTTCACAGTTCACTCACATAATAATGCTAAATTAGTATACTGGGGGCAGGAAATTCTGCTGAGACCTTCTTTTTCGTTTTCTTTTTATTATAATTTAAGCAAACCCCAGCAACTCATTTCCAAAACCCGTGACTTTTTTGTAACTAACATTTATTTCAAAGTGATGCATCAATGATCAAAAAAAAAGTTTCAAAAAAAAAGTTTTTGGCAGGCATTCCTGGTTGCCTCATTTTAAAAGTGAGGCATGAGTGTTTTCTACAAGAAAATCAACAAGCTTTATAACTGCAGGATTATGACCATCCTTGCTCACTATTTGTGGAAGGTTTGAAAATCTCAAATTTCATTAATTTTTTCATCCAGGGTTGTCTGACAAGAAGTTTCCTGTGGGAAAGATTTCATTTTGAAAGTCTACACTCATTACCCTCTGTTACGCTGCGATGGCAGAGAAAAATGTAAATGTGGCTAGAGCTAGTGGCAGGACACTTGGTGGTGTGGAGAGCTGGCTAGTACCTGGTGGCTAGCATCTGCTTAATGTTGATGGATGCAGTAAAATGTGACATTAATACAAGCCTTTATGACAAGCTGCTAGAGGAAGCAGCCTGAAATTTGGCTATCCTCACCTAAGCTGCTTCTTACAGCTGGGAGTCAATGACAGGAAAGTAGGAGCTAATTAAGATGTGGGATGGGGAGAGATTAGAAAATTGTTCTAAAATCCTATAAAGGCAGGTAATTAGTGACATGATGTCTAATTGCCAGAATTATATGCAAGTATCAATGAGAATCTCTTCCTTTCTACCTAGCTAAATGCAAACATTTCTTGTGTTGATAATAATTACTAGCTGTCTTTTGTCATTCTTATTTGTGCCTGTGAACAACTTTTTCTATTAAAAGCTAAATCACAGCAAGAAGATGCTTATTAATTCTAAGTATGGTGAGTTTAACAATCACTGTTACCTGCTGTGAGGTGAGTTTCATGGTCTGCATCTTGCTGCTGAGAAAGTTCCATCCCTAATGTTCACAGATCTCCTGTTTTGGTTGAAAGTTTTGCCTTGGTAGTGCATTTACCAGTGTTGTGAAAGGCTGTGATGGAAGCAGGTAAATAGAAAATAAATACCTCTAGCTAGAGACACTCCTTTAAGAGACATTGCATTGATTTCAGATTTCAGCCATAGTAATCACTAATGTCTTGGTGGCTGAGGACAGATTTTTCATCTTAACTAGCGGCTGTTTTTTTTCTATAATCTTTCCTATGAATGCAGTCTCACAGAATTTATCCCACTTTATTTATTAGCAAGTCCTGAAAAATGTTGCTGTTATATTTTATAATTGTTTCTGAGGATAAAACATGCAAAATACCTATAATATATATTGTTTCTTAAGTAGAAATCTCCATACTTCACCTAAAATTACTCCCCTGAGAGACTGCAAGCATCTGGTCACCTATGCATGTGCTCAGCAAAGATTTCTCATGGTTAGCAAGTCCCTATAAAATGAGCTGTTTGTTGCTGAGGCTGCTGTCAAATCCCACAATGCTTTCCCACTTTGTCCAAGCAGTTTGGGAGAAATTTGATAGCTCTCTGTCAGGCAGCATCAGGCTCGTTCAGAGAAAGCTCATTCTGATTGACAGTAATCTGAGGAGGCACTGTTTGATCAGAAGGATACTTTCTTCAAAATGCATGTTTAGGTGGAGAGAGTTTCCCAGATGTCCAATGGATCACAGGGCAATCAGTTGGCTCCCCTGGGGGGGGAACGAGAGCCAGCCAGCAGCTCTGGCAGAGAGCAGCCCCTGGCTGCTCCTTTGCAGCTGGGGCATCTCCTTCTGGAAGTGCTCAGCACTGCTGTGCAGGAGGTGATCCCATAGGAAATCACGGCTTTTCCTACCCGTGAGAAGACCACCAAGCCACCACATGTGCGATCCTCAGCTATCAGCATCTGCTTGCCTTTCCTCAGATGCTGATATTATATTTCACAGAGCTCTGGAAGTGAGATTAATCTGCTGGGAGCATCAGAATGAAGGAAAAAAGCTGAGGTCCCACTGACATACATTCCAGTCAGCTTTTCCAGCTCACCAGAAGCACACATGGCACCATCAGGCCATGGGGGTACCATGGTATTAGAAACAAGTCCTGGGATGAAGGCAGCGCCCTTGGTTCAGAGAGGAAAGGAGAGTGCCTGGCTTCCACAGCAGGACTCATGCCAAAGTGTCACTGAGGCCATTTTTGTCCATTTATTTCTTTTATCTGAGGCCCACAACCAAGAGGCAAAGGGCAGAGGGCAGTCCCATGCTGGCAGCACATTCCAGACATGGTGAGCACTGAGCGGGGTGGGACTGGAGACCTCCTCTTTCCTGGTCCCAAGGTGTTGAGCTGCATTATTCTCTTCCTCTTATGCTTATTTTCACCAGCCATTAAATTCTGATAGGGCATATTTAGCTCTTAGTCATGTTGTGAGCATTATTTTATGAGTGTGTTACAGTGCTTTGAAAACTCAGTATTCCCTGAATTACTGCTTTAATGCTGTGCTAGAGATTAACGACACTGATAAACTGGGGTTGCCTGCCCATTAAGTCATAGGTTGGACCAGCACACACCAGGGAGAACTGCGGGCTCTCCTCTCCATCATGCCTTCACCAGAGCAAGAGGCTTATCTGTGTTTGCTGAATCATCTGCTGGAGCTGCATAATCAATGTGTTTGCTCTGGATACTATTTCCTGTGAAAATAACTGCCTGTGAGGCCACACCTCACACTTCTAGTGAGATAAGTGGTTAACCATTGTCTCAACTAAAGATTGACACTAAGCTGATAAAGCTGCTAAGCTAACTGAGCAGTAACTCCATTAACTCCCAACAGGCCAGTCAACCAGGGAGTTTGACAAGCTGCGGAGAAATTAAGGCCTCCTGAAACGCTGGGCAGCTGTTCCCAAGTGTTTATTGAGTAAATGTCCCACTGTGTCAGCTTAAAGCCTGACATTCATCTGTTTCAACTAGCTCTGTAGGCATCTGCAGCCAACCTTCACCACAGCTGTAGTGAAGATCCCTTTGGGCATCTTGAAAAGCCATTCTGCAGTCCATGAGGATGCACTTTCTTATTAGTCTTCCTGTCTTCTCTTTTCTCCTTCACAGCAAGAAAAACACAGTTCAGCCATAACATGGATGGAGCATCATGGTGGTCAGGACACAGTTATCTTCACCCAGAAGGACTTGAGTTGTGCAAGCCCTCAAGATTTTTCTGGATGTGCCCAGAATGACAATGTGGCACTTCTGCCTTTTGTCTCCTCCAGATGTTGCACACAGCCACTACACTGATGGCATGGAGGCACTGCTTCCCAAAGAGCCTGAAAGAACCTTATTGGAACCCATTTGCTCTCAAGCAAATCCCATTAAACATTTAGGGCTGGGTGGGTTAGAGGTTTGTGGTCTTATGGTTGACTCAGATATAATTGTCAGGCTTGTTTGCTGTCTTTTCAGAAAACCATGGGCTGAGTGGACACACTCCCCTGACCCAAGAGTGTCTTTTCAGGTAGGATGGAGGCACAATGCCAGGATAACATAAAAAAAAAAATAAAACAGTACTACAGTGCTTTAAAAGTCCAGTTGAATCCCAAGATTGAAGGGTCCCCTCTGCAAAACGTCCAGTCTTTGCCATATAATCTGTTGAAGCTTGGATGGTGATGAATAATAAGTCTCAGTTTCTCCAACTGCTCATCCAGAGTTCCTCACAGGGCCCCAAACCTGCAAGTGCAACTTTTGCTGTTTAAAACATGGCCCTTTTTCTCCTCACCAGCAGATTTAGGAAGCTGAGTATCCACCTGATACGTATCACAACAGTCTTGCTTGTATTAAGCCATCAGGCGCAGAGAAAGAATATTTGATAGCTCCATCCTATCCATCTTCCACTTGTCCTTGGACTACATCACAACATTCACAGTGTGCCTGTGCAAAACACACACTGCAAAGGGATCCCTGACTCCTTGCACTTGTTATTCATACAATGTTTTAATCTTTCCTGTGGGGGAAATCTTACTGAATCTTTCACACCCCGGGAGACAGGGTAGGATTTTTTTAAACTGAGTTGCAAAGTAAGGAGTTCTGTACCAGAGCAATTATGGTTTATTGTTTCAGTTGGTAAATGTTTAAAAAAGCAGCCGTCTCTTAAGACCATACCATAAAATGTGACTTGCACACAAACTGTAAATAAATAGAAATAATTGCTTGTGCTACAAGATCCATCTGGGGTTGGTTTCAGTTCCTCAAATAGTTGCAAACTTTCTGTGCATCTATGAGCAAACCAATTAATCTTCCCTGCATCTCATTTCCCTTTTAGTGCAATGAGCAAAGTTATCTCCACTGTCCAGAGGATGAGTTCTGCAGCCTGGCAGAGCCCCAGCACACCCAAGCCCTTACCCCCTGCCCCAAGGAGGACTTTAGCAGGATCAAAGTAAATAGCTTGCAGTGATTTCACATATTCCCAGCCCCACAGGCTTAATGTGATTTTTACACAGGGAATTAATTTCTAGCCAACCTATGGCTTAGCTGTTACCCATTTACACCAAAGATGACAGAAAGGGCTTAAGCTAAGGTGTGACTTGATTAGCAGCATTTCTTCTCACAGCCAGGTACACTGCCCTCTTTGAACAGTCATTGCCCAGAGGAGCAAAGGAGAACCTCAGAAACCAGGATTAGCATGAGGGCCCCGGGCCACAGCTGCTTCCATAGATCTTGAAACAAGGGCAGCCAGATTTCTGCTCTGGTGACTTCCTATCCTTGCTCTATCAGTTTGTGCTGGCAATCATGAAGCACTGGAAGTTAGAACCAGTGCTTGTTTGCTGCCTGTTATCACATCTCACCATTCCCCCATAACTAAAGTGCATGGGCTCCTTCACCCATGTCCCCCAGCTTCTAGGACACATCTGAAAAATCCTCGTGTCTCCGCAGGCAGGCAGAGTACAGCCTCATGCTTTTGTTTTTCTGCAGACTTGTTCCTGCTGAGCTGGTGATCTTGTCATCTGTACAGGAAGAAAAAAAAAATACTCATTTTCAAGGAGAATGAAAAATGGATCTCAGCAATTACAAGGGACTCACCTCTGTGCTTCACTGGTACCTTCACTACCATGACAGTGGCTACCTAGCAACCATGCCTTTCTACTCAAGCCACCTTTATTCAGATATATTTGCATTTCTACTGGCATGGGGAGATGTTGGCCATAAAATATTAGTTTATTTGGATATGGTAAGGTAAAGTATCTTTCAGAGAATTTAAAACACTGTTTCAGCAGCAGCTTGAAGAAGCAGCAGCAGCTCTGTTGTTGGTGTGGCAGCTGTACCTGTTTAACCTCACTATTGAGACATGCTCCTTGTCAGGTTAGAGTGTGCAAAAAGTACTTACAAACCAAAACTAAAACCACTCCCCACCCCAAATCCCTGAAAAACAAGACCTTAAGGTTTTCTAGGAGCAAGTCCTGTTCCTATTAGTTCACAGGAGCAATTAACCAGTGGGTGGTTTCTGGGCCTACCTTAAGCTTTAAATGAATGTACTTAATACAGTTACCTATTGCCTAGAAGACAGGGTGGAGTTAAATGTGCTTAAGATTTATAGACAGAGGCAATCTAAGGCAATAAAGCTGTTTTGCCTCCCTTCTGTCTGAATGCAGAGCTCGGTTAACCTTATAAAGCTGGCTAATTGTGCTGGTTGTTTGTATTTTTGATCACTGCCCTCCATTTTAGCCCTCCCTCCTCCCTCCCCACCATCTACGAAAAACAAAACTAGGCAGAAGCAGTAAATCACTGCATGGAGCTTCCCTACCTCATCCCTCTTCCAGCTGACAAGAAGCAAAACCTTGCTGATTTTCACATGGCAGTACTTTCTTTAATTCATGGGACGAAATACCCTTCCAAAAATATTTCAATATGGTTCTGTATTCCTCCCAGCTGCCCTTCTGCTCCATGCTGTAGCCTTGTCACAACACTCTTTCTCCCTGCATTTGTTTCAGCCTTCAGACTGGTGTATAAGCTTTTAATCATTTCAGTGTTATTTATTTAGTATCATCCCACCAACTTTGAGTTTTTCCCAGTATTTATTAATTAACCTTCCCAAAATTTCTGTGGAGTAGCAAAGCGTTCCTTGTCCAATTTCACAAGCAAGGAACCAGGGTTTGTATTTAGTGTTACTGGGGAAATTTCCTGATTCCACCGGAACTGGGTACCAAATAAAAAGGATTTTGTACCAGCACAGAGTATCTGGCCAACAGTTAGAAAGACTGAAACCCAAACAGCCAGTAGGCAACTCAAAGGAAGGAGGGGGAAATGTGTAAAACTCTGTAAAAGTAGACATGGTAATAAACAGATATTGAAAAAATAAGCAATTCTATAGAGAGTAAGATGGACAGACAGTATTTTTGAATACCAGGCTACTCATCCCAGATCAGGGATGTAAGTTCAGCTTCAGGCTCCTACAGGAGCTAATGGTCCTGTAGGAGGTTCACAGTTAACAAATAAATACAAAAGAGAAAGGAATAAGCAAAATGTAGCCCCAGGTGAAATACATGGACCCCTGAGAAGCTCTGAGGAGGATCTTAAACAGGTGTCACTTTGGGTAGGGACAGAAAAGAAACTGAGATGTGAGAGGGGGGCCCACTGCCTGCCAAGGTCTCAGTCACCTCAGGAGAGGCTTTAGGAGTAATTTCTCTTCTCCTGAAACCCACAGACCAGTGGACATATGGACTCTGGTACCTGTAAGAACTATTTTTTTTTCATTTTACATTGTTTGAAGGACAATATACAACTTTAAAATCATGGATTAGATCTCAGGTATTTACTACTAATGCCTTAGTCATGTAGTGTCAATTCCTGTCTGCCTTGATGCTATCCAGCTGGATTACCCTGGAAATCCTTGTTTTATAAGAAAGGATGAGCCAGTGAGTCACCCAACGCCTCCTGTGGTCCTGACTGCTGGAGACGGAGTGAAGCATGTTCTCCTGTTGAAAGGTGCTGAACCCACAGGTCTCATCAGCTGGGTGACTCTAAAGAGGATAGAGAGGGCAGCAGCAGCAATTTAAAACACAGCAGCTTCAGCTGTTTTCTTTGTAAGGTGTCCATCCCTTCAGCGTTTGAGACACACACAGAGAAGGTGTTGAATTCCAGGTGAACATTGGAAAAAAGTTTGGGTTTTTTTGACACAAGGATTCAAAATCCATTTAAATCCTCCTCTAGGCACCATGTTATTGATCAAGATGTATCTTTGACAAGCCCATGAAGCTGCATCACAAACTATGGCCCCATTTCTTTAACAAGCCATGCAAAGGAGAGCAGTGCCCTGCCTTAACCATTCTTCCTGCTTTCATCAAATCTGATATCAAACCTTTCAGATGGAAAAAGGCAAAGAGACTCTGAGTAAAAGAGCAGGTTCAAGTTCAGCATGGGCTGCACTTGCCTAACTCACAGGAAAGCTCGTTTGCAGAGGGCTCTGCAGATGTCAGAAGAATTATAACAATCATTAATTAGAATATGATCATTCAAATTAGGTTTTGATTCTCAGCATACTTTATCCTCTACCCTTTCTATTACAACTGCAGAATTGAAATTTCATTTATCTTGATTGTCTGCAGTTTTGAAGTAATGGGAAAAGTTCACAGTGAAGGTTTTGAGGTGTCTTCCTGTTATCAAGGGTTCCTATTAGCTACATGGAATTGATTTAAGCCTATTCGTTTATCGAGAGCATAATCCCATTCTTTAGCTTTCAAGGGAAAGCAGCAACTATCTCAGTTAATTACTGTTTCCTTGCTGGTACCCCAGAGCAAGCAAATGTTCCGTGGTCCAAAGTAATTGATAACAATTGGGAATGAATGTGTACGTATGGTCCTGCTAACTATAACTTGTAAGGTTAATTGGAAAAACTGGGAGAAGTGTGGGATGTAAAACAAGTGAATTTTCTTCACAAAAGGAGATGAAGTTTCCAGCGTACTGAAAAAATAGACATGTTTTACTTGGTGTTTATATAAAGAACGGGTCATGAAAGATCCCTGAATCACCACAGAAATGCATCAAAAGCCATCTAAGCCAGCTTTGCCAAGGAGTCAGCCCTTTTCAATACACAGCTGTGGGGAAAACCGCAGGAGCAAACCTGCACAGGGACCACGGAGGTTCAGCTGCCTGCAGATCCTGCTTGCCCTCACCACAGGCAGCTTTAGGGTCCCTCTGCTTCATGTTCATGCCCTGCATCCCAGGAGCCCCATGATGACATGGCAAGGTGAGAGCAGGTGGGAGTGGGGAGGGGAGTTTTTCTCGGCCATGCTGCTGCACAGTCCTGTTTACCTGTAGGGGATAAAGGAGCTGGTGTTTTTTCTGGATGTGAGGGGTGCAGGTGGAAGGAGGACCTGCATCCCAGGATGGGAGAGATGAACAGGACTGAAGGAATGGGAATGTGTGGACAAAGCTGTGTGTAGG